>NC_137454.1:371663645-371888046 GCF_964235325.1 Thermobia domestica
ATCCTGCTTAGCCTCCTTCGGGGCTCTGTCGGGATTCCAACCTCAGTTGCTTAGCCTACTTCCTGGCTCTGTTACTTTTATTCCCCTCACAGCTTGCTTCGGAGCATTGGAGTTTCCTAGGGCCATCCTGCTTAGCCTGCTTCGGGGCTCTGTCGGGATTCCAACCTTAGTTGCTTAGCCTGCTTCCTGGCTCTGTTACTTTTATTCCTCTCGCAGCTTGCTTCGGAGCATTGGAGTTTCCTATGCCAACCTGCTTAGCCTGCTTCGGGGCTCTGTCGGGATCCCGACCTCAGTTTCTTAGCCTACTTCCTGGCTCTGTTACTTTTATTCCCTTCACTGTTTGGTTCGGAGCATTGGAGTTTCCCATGCCATCCTGCTTAGCCTCCCTCGGGGCTCTGTCGGGATTCCAACCTCAGTTGCTTAGCCTACTTCCTGGCTCTGTTACTTTTATTCCCCTCACTGCTTGCTTCGGAGCATTGGAGTTTCCTAGACCATCCTGCTTAGCCTGCTTCGGGCCTCTGTTACTTTCATTCCCCTCACTGCTTGCTTCGGAGCATTGGAGTTTCCTATGTCATTCTGCTTAACCTGCTTCGGGGCTCTGTCGGGATCCCAACCTCAGTTGCTTAGCCTACTTCCTGGCACTGTTACTTTTATTCCCCTCACTGCTTGCTTCGGAGCATTGGAGTTTCCTAGGCCATTCTGCTTAGCCTGCTTCGGGGCTCTGTTACTTTTATTTTCCTCACTGCTTGCTTCGGAGGATTGGAGTTTCCTATGCCATCCTGTTAACCTGCTTCGGGGCTCTGTCGGGATCCCAACCTCAGTTGCTTAGCCTGCTTCGGGGCTCTGTTACTTTTATTCCCCTCACTGCTTGCTTCGGAGCATTGGAGTTTCCTATGTCATCCTGCTTAGCCTGCTTCGGGGCTCTTTCGGGATCCCAACCTCAGTTGCTTAGCCTGCTTCGGGGCTCTGTTACTTTTATTCCCCTCACTGCTTGCTTCGGAGCATTGGAGTTTCCTATGCCATCCTGCTTAGCCTACTTCGGGGCTCTGTTACTTTTTTTCCCCTCACTGCTTGCTTCGGAGGATTGGAGTTTCCTATCCCATCCTGTTAACCTGCTTCGGGGCTCAGTCGGGATCCCAACCTCAGTTGCTTAGCCTACTTCCTGGCACTGTTACTTTTATTCCCCTCACTGCTTGCTTCGGAGCATTGGAGTTTCCTAGGCCATCCTGCTTAGCCTGCTTCGGGCCTCTGTTACTTTCATTCCCCTCACTGCTTGCTTCGGAGCATTGGAGTTTCCTATGCCATTCTGCTTAACCTGCTTCGGGGCTCTGTCGGGATCCCAACCTCAGTTGCTTAGCCTACTTCCTGGCACTGTTACTTTTATTCCCCTCACTGCTTGCTTCAGAGCATTGGAGTTTCCTAGGCCATCCTGCTTAGCCTGCTTCGGGGCTCTGTTACTTTTATTCCCCTCACTGCTTGCTTCGGAGCATTGGAGTTTCCTATGCCATCCTGCTTAGCCTGCTTCGGGGCTCTGTTACTTTTATTCCCCTCACTGCTTGCTTCGGAGCATTGGAGTTTCCTATGCCATCCTGTTAACCTGCTTCGGGGCTCTGTCGGGATCCCAACCTTAGTTGCTTAGGCTGCTTCCTGGCTCTGTTACTTTTATTCCCCTCACTGCTTGCTTCGGGAAAATTGGAGTTTTCTATGCCATCCTGCTTAGCCTGCTTCGGGCCTCTGTTACTTTCATTCCCCTCACTGCTTGCTTCGGAGCATTGGAGTTGCCTAGGCCATCCTGCTTAGCCTGCTTCGGGCCTCTGTTACTTTTATTCCCCTCACTGCTTGCTTCGGAGCATTGGAGTTTCCTATGCCATCCTGCTTAGCCTGCTTCGGGGCTCTGTTACTTTTATTCCCCTCACTGCTTGCTTCGGAGCATTGGAGTTTCCTATGCCATCCTGCTTAGCCTGCTTCGGGGCTCTGTAGAGATCCCAACCTCAGTTGCCTAGCCTGCTTCCTGGCTCTGTTACTTTTATTCCTCTTACAGCTTGCTTCGGAGCATTGGAGTTTCCTATGCCAACCTGCTTAGCCAGCTTCGGGGCTCTGTCGGGATTCCAACCTTAGTTGCTTAGCCTGCTTCCTGGCTCTGTTACTTTTATTCCTCTCACAGCTTGCTTCGGAGCATTGGAATATCCTATGCCATTCTGCTTAACCTGCTTCGGGGCTGTGTCGGGATCCCAACCTTAGTTGCTTAGCCTGCTTCCTGGCTCTGTTACTTTTATTCCCCTCACTGCTTGCTTCGGAGCATTGGAGTTTCCTATGCCATCCTGCTTAGCCAGCTTCGGGGCTCTGTAGAGATCCCAACCTCAGTTTCTTAGGCTACTTCCTGGCTCTGTTACTTTTATTCCTCTCACAGCTTCCTTCGGAGCATTGGAGTTTCCTATGCCAACCTGCTTAGCCTGCTTCGGGGCTCTGTCGGGATCCCAACCTCAGTTGCTTAGCCTACTTCCTGGCTCTGTTACTTTTATTCCCCTCACTGTTTGGTTCGGAGCATTGGAGTTTCCCATACCATCCTGCTTAGCCTCCTTCGAAGCTCTGTCGGGATTCCAACCTCAGTTGCTTAGCGTACTTCCTGGCTCTGTTACTTTTATTCCCCTCACTGCTTGCTACGGAGCATTGGAGTTTCCTAGGCCATCCTGCTTAGCCTGCTTCGGGGCTCTGTCGGAATTCCAACCTCAGTTGCTCAGCCTACTTCCCGGCTCTGTTACTTTTATTCCCCTCACTGCTTGCTTCGGAGCATTGGAGTTTCCTAGGCCATCCTGCTTATCCTGCTTCGGGGCTCTGTCGGGATTCCAACCTCAGTTGCTTAGCCTACTTCCTGGCTCTGTTACTTTTATTCCCCTCACTGCTTGCTTCGGAGCATTGGAGTTTCCCATGCCATCCTGCTTAGCCTCCTTCGGGGCTCTGTCGGGATTCCAACCTCAGTTGCTTAGCCTACTTCCTGGCTCTGTTACTTTTATTCCCCTCACTGCTTGCTTCGGAGCATTGGAGTTTCCTAGGCCATCCAGCTTAGCCTGCTTCGGGAGTCTGTCGGGATTCCAACCTTAGTTGCTTAGCCTGCTTCCTGGCTCTGTTACTTTTATTCCTCTCACAGCTTGCTTCGGAGCATTGGAGTTTCCTATGCCAACCTGCTTAGCCTGCTTCGGAGCTCTGTCGGGATCCCAACCTCAGTTTCTTAGCCTACTTCCTGGCTCTGTTACTTTTATTCCCCTCACTGTTTGGTTCGGAGCATTGTAGTTTCCCATGCCATCCTGCTTAGCCTCCTTCGGGGCTCTGTCGGGATTCCAACCTCAGTTGCTTTGCCTACTTCCTGGCTCTGTTACTTTTATTCCCCTCACTGCTTGCTTCGGAGCATTGGAGTTTCCTAGGCCAACCTGCTTAGCCTGCTTCGGGGCTCTGTCGGGATTCCTACCTCAGTTGCTTAGCCTACTTCCTGGCTCTGTTACTTTTATTCCCCTCACAGCTTGCTTCGGAGCATTGGAGTTTCCTAGGCCATCCTGCTTAGCCTCCTTCGGGGCTCTGTCGGGATTCCAACCTCAGTTGCTTAGCCTACTTCCTGGCTCTGTTACTTTTATTCCCCTCACTGCTTGCTTCGGAGCATTGGAGTTTCCTAGGCCATCCTGCTTAGCCTGCTTCGGGGCTCTGTCGGGATTCCAACCTTAGTTGCTTAGCCTGCTTCCTGGCTCTGTTACTTTTATTCCTCTCGCAGCTTGCTTCGGAGCATTGGAGTTTCCTATGCCAACCTGCTTAGCCTGCTTCGGGGCTCTGTCGGGATCCCGACCTCAGTTTCTTAGCCTACTTCCTGGCTCTGTTACTTTTATTCCCTTCACTGTTTGGTTCGGAGCATTGGAGTTTCCCATGCCATCCTGCTTAGCCTCCTTCGGGGCTCTGTCGGGATTCCAACCTCAGTTGCTTAGCCTACTTCCTGGCTCTGTTACTTTTATTCCCCTCACTGCTTGCTTCGGAGCATTGGAGTTTCCTAGACCATCCTGCTTAGCCTGCTTCGGGCCTCTGTTACTTTCATTCCCCTCACTGCTTGCTTCGGAGCATTGGAGTTTCCTATGTCATTCTGCTTAACCTGCTTCGGGGCTCTGTCGGGATCCCAACCTCAGTTGCTTAGCCTACTTCCTGGCACTGTTACTTTTATTCCCCTCACTGCTTGCTTCGGAGCATTGGAGTTTCCTAGGCCATCCTGCTTAGCCTGCTTCGGGGCTCTGTTACTTTTATTTTCCTCACTGCTTGCTTCGGAGGATTGGAGTTTCCTATGCCATCCTGTTAACCTGCTTCGGGGCTCTGTCGGGATCCCAACCTCAGTTGCTTAGCCTGCTTCGGGGCTCTGTTACTTTTATTCCCCTCACTGCTTGCTTCGGAGCATTGGAGTTTCCTATGTCATCCTGCTTAGCCTGCTTCGGGGCTCTTTCGGGATCCCAACCTCAGTTGCTTAGCCTGCTTCGGGGCTCTGTTACTTTTATTCCCCTCACTGCTTGCTTCGGAGCATTGGAGTTTCCTATGCCATCCTGCTTAGCCTACTTCGGGGCTCTGTTACTTTTTTTCCCCTCACTGCTTGCTTCGGAGGATTGGAGTTTCCTATCCCATCCTGTTAACCTGCTTCGGGGCTCAGTCGGGATCCCAACCTCAGTTGCTTAGCCTACTTCCTGGCACTGTTACTTTTATTCCCCTCACTGCTTGCTTCGGAGCATTGGAGTTTCCTAGGCCATCCTGCTTAGCCTGCTTCGGGCCTCTGTTACTTTCATTCCCCTCACTGCTTGCTTCGGAGCATTGGAGTTTCCTATGCCATTCTGCTTAACCTGCTTCGGGGCTCTGTCGGGATCCCAACCTCAGTTGCTTAGCCTACTTCCTGGCACTGTTACTTTTATTCCCCTCACTGCTTGCTTCAGAGCATTGGAGTTTCCTAGGCCATCCTGCTTAGCCTGCTTCGGGGCTCTGTTACTTTTATTCCCCTCACTGCTTGCTTCGGAGCATTGGAGTTTCCTATGCCATCCTGCTTAGCCTGCTTCGGGGCTCTGTTACTTTTATTCCCCTCACTGCTTGCTTCGGAGCATTGGAGTTTCCTATGCCATCCTGTTAACCTGCTTCGGGGCTCTGTCGGGATCCCAACCTTAGTTGCTTAGGCTGCTTCCTGGCTCTGTTACTTTTATTCCCCTCACTGCTTGCTTCGGGAAAATTGGAGTTTTCTATGCCATCCTGCTTAGCCTGCTTCGGGCCTCTGTTACTTTCATTCCCCTCACTGCTTGCTTCGGAGCATTGGAGTTTCCTAGGCCATCCTGCTTAGCCTGCTTCGGGCCTCTGTTACTTTTATTCCCCTCACTGCTTGCTTCGGAGCATTGGAGTTTCCTATGCCATCCTGCTTAGCCTGCTTCGGGGCTCTGTTACTTTTATTCCCCTCACTGCTTGCTTCGGAGCATTGGAGTTTCCTATGCCATCCTGTTAACCTGCTTCGGGGCTCTGTCGGGATCCCAACCTCAGTTGCTTAGCCTACTTCCTGGCTCTGTTACTTTTATTCCTTTCACTGCTTGCTTCGGAGCATTGGAGTTTCCTATGCCATCCTGCTTAGCCTGCTTCGGGGCTCTGTTACTTTTATTCCCCTCACTGCTTGCTTCGGAGCATTGGAGTTTCCTATGCCATCCTGCTTAGCCTGCTTCGGGGCTCTGTTACTTTTATTCCCCTCACTGCTTGCTTCGGGAAAATTGGAGTTTTCTATGCCATCCTGCTTAGCCTGCTTCGGGGCTCTGTTGGGATCCCAACCTCAGTTGCTTAGCTTACTTCCTGGCTCTGTTACTTTTATTCCCCTCACTGCTGGCTTCGGAGCATTGGAGGGGGGCGCGGTGGCTCAGTGGTAGAGCGTTCACCTCCGGTGCTTGGGGTCTCCGGTTCGATCCCAGCTCGCGCCGTGTGGACTTTGTGGTGGACAAAACCGTGCTCGTGGGTTTTCTCGGGGTTCTCCCGTTTCCTCCCACTTTCTTCATTCCACCACTTCACTCATCTCTCATCATCACCGTCTCCTTTAGCCTAACCGGCATAAGCGTGGGACGTAAAACCTAAAGATTTCATTTCATTTCATTTCGGAGCATTGAAGTTTCCTATGCCATCCTACTTAGCCTGCTTCGGGGCTCTGCAGAGATCCTGTCCACGACCGCACGGTCTTCGGCTACGAGCTAGTTCCTACCTTACAATTAGAGAAAGCGTACTATAGTATTTTCTGTAAATACTGTTGTTTTTGGAGGAGTTTATAAATAAAACTGTAGTGGGAGGTAGAGCAAGTGATTTTATTAACCTAGCTTTACCTGTCAAAAAATTTTACAATATTCAAAGGCGAGACTGGGTGAGTTTTAGGGAGCTGAGTGAGAGTGAGGGGATTAATATTATTTGAGGATGAAAGCGAGTGAACGTTGGTTAGGAAACATTATCATCCCTATATGGATAAAAACATCTAAAATTAAACTTTATTTCTTACACTACTTGCACTATCAGTATAAATTATTAATAAAACCAACAAGTGATTAGAAGACCATTCAATTCACCAAGCGATTGAGAAGCAATATTTCTTTTTAAAAAAGTGGTTGAAAAGCTTCGAAGCTATATTTTTCAAGCACGTGTCATCACATATATCTTGAAGCACTCTGCTCATACCCAACAACTTCTCGTTTGCTTAGTTCTTAAATACAAGGTCACATAGTTTAAACATTTGTCTTTGTACTTCGTAATTATTTGTGTATTTTTTCCCCTCTTACAAGAGCCTTTCTTTTCAAAAGAAGCTTTCAATACCCTTCTAATGTTAAAAGTGGATATCTAGAAACATTTTAAAATATTAAAGTTAAAAATAACCAATTCAAAACCCACAGCAAGTAGCTCGGTTGATCTTTTTTTTTTTTTCATATATATATCTTGTTAGTATGGGAGGTTTCCAAACTGTAATCCGCGAACTATCTATTGTTCTGCGAAGTTATTCTAATTCTAATTGGTACTTTGCGAATAACACTAAGCGAGTCTCATCTTGTCTTTTATGCTAAGAGGGTATCTTTAAAGGTTTCTATCCGAGCCATTTGTTGACACTTTCAGTCGATTGCTTATAATAACTAGCAGGATACCTGTTCTTCACACGGGTAGAACGTTTCATTTTGGACACGAAGGGCTGAATTTGGATTTAAACGTCATCGAAAGTGTCACTGTGTGTCTCAGCGACCTCGAAAATTAAGGACTCAACACTAATACAGAGTATTGGTCATTTTCGATCATTTACATATATCTATATCTATATCTATCTATCTATCTATATATATATGTATATATATAATCTCCTCCTCCCTCTCCTACCCTAAGTTACATCGTTCAAGTAAAATGATGAAAGCCATCCCAGGCCCGAAACTCATCAATGGTGAAAATTTGATCGAGATCGGTCGAGTGGTTCACGAGTCATTAAATCACGAACTCATTGACTTAGAGGAAACTTAGAGCTGCGAAGTTTATATAACTACAATGTGAATAAATTATTATTACAGAAAGAATACCATATTTTCTTATTTCTCTCTTTAAGAAAACGGGACGACGACCGTTTGCTACATGCAATGCATTATAACTTGATCTCGACACAATTAAACGCCATCGTGTGTATATATATATATATATATATATATACTGTATATATATATATATATATATATATATATATATATATATATATATATATATATATATATATATAGATAGATAGATAGATAGATAGATAGATAGATATAGATATAGATATAGATATAGATAGATATAGATATATAGATATAGATATAGATATAGATATAGATATAGATATAGATATAGATATAGATATAGATATAGATATAGATATAGATATAGATATCCTTGGTCAGTTGCAACCTTTACGAATAATAGAAAGCTTACTATAATTTTAAAGTACGATATCATCTCTTAAAACCTTTAGTTGTTAATTCTGTAAGAATCGGTTACCTTCTAATAAACTATCCTCCTATACATATATAACCAGTGCCTCCTTTACGATTTTGTTTTGGGAGGACTTTGCTAACTTATTCCTGGAATGTTAAAATTCTGCAAGATGTTTCATTTCTTTTAAATAGTAAATAAAATTTCGGGGGGAGGGCTTAAGCCCGGAACTCCTCCCTTAAATACGCCACTGTATGTAACGTTTCTTTCGGTTATGTATTGCGGGTTGCCGGTGCAAGGATAATTTGGATTTATTAGTACATAAAGTAAGAATCACGTTTCAAGTTAAATATAGACGCTCCACAAGCAAAATAAAATTGAAGAAGGTGCATACTTATGTTACTGGGCAAATCTCTGTCTTGTTGTTGACTTCATTAGATCTTATTGACTACACCTCGAAGCCCAATCAGAATCTCTTCATCGCCCTGTCTTTGCTCTTTAATGTTTCCTTCTCTTCTTCTTCCTTTCAGACATACACTGCTGGGCACTGATGTTAGTGACTACCTGTTGCTAAGTTGGAGAAGGGTTTGTTGCTTTTATCAAGACGTCTCTATGAACCTTCCCGTACTTTTTACTATACTTGTTCACCGAGCGTTATCTCATCCTCTCCTCTTCCAAGTGATGGCGTAGTCGGCAAGGGCTACGTACTAATAGGACGACAGAGTTAGATGCTTTGTTTTGGACGTATTTCTCTGGTTTTATCTTCTTCAAAATATTATTTGTCAATTGAATACTGGGCTAACCTGAAGATGGGTATAAATGCGGCTGGAACGTGATCTTAAGCGCCAAGATTGTTAGAGTTGAGTCTGTCCCGTCTCGAAAAGTTATCATGAAAGTCATATCGGAGAAAGTACATGCTTTTGTTCGAAGAGTTCTTAGGGAAGCACGGTGGCTCAGTGGCAGAGCGCTCACCTCTCCCGTATGGAGTCTCTGGTTCGGTCCCCAGCCAAGTAAATTTGTGGTGGACAACATCGTGTCCGTGGGTTTTCTCGGAGTACTCCTGTTTTCTTCCACATTATCATCCCACCGATTATTTTATCATCATTCATTTGCCTTAAGAGTCTTCATCCCGGCGAAATTAAACTACCGCTAATTTTACAGTAATTATGTGATATCTTCAAATAGATAAAAGATAATCGAAATGTGGAACAAGCGCGCCCTAAACAATATTATTTTACATGAGAAACCGTTATCACGACTCACTTATCTGCTTTCCATTTCGAGCCATTTTGAAAATCGGCATTTATTTTCGCGTTTCTAAACAGCTGAAAACGGAAAGCCACTAGGTGACTTGTGATAACGGTACCTCATGCAAAATAATATTGTCTAAGGTGCTCTTGTGCCATATTTCAATTATCTTTTATCTATTTGAAGATATCACATAATTACTGTAAAATTAGCGGTATTTTAATTTCGCCGGGATGAAGACTTAACCATCCGTCTCTCTCAACCTAAAGGACATAATCGTGAGACGTTAAACTAAAATATTTCATTTGTTTCTTTTTTGGGGGGGAGGGTGGAGAGTTCTGTGTTATCTCATATCTTTCACGAAAATTCTGCCTCGTTTCGTCGGCATCTCTAAAGCCATGCAAATGTGAAGTATTTCCTTCATACCTCCCGTGGCTTAAATCAGCATCTCCTAATTCATGCGTAACAATTACACCAACTTATAGATACAGCCAAAATGTATACATAGTGAATCAGTGATACGTGAATTATTTTAGTACAGCGTTATACATTGCTCAGATATTGGTTTAATTCTTCTTTAAGTAACGAAAGGAAGCTATCATTACCAAACACTTATAAGATGTTGGTCTTTTTAGCATTACCCAGTTGGCTTAGTGATTCTTCCTAGCTAGCCAATTAACTAACTTTACGGTTTGAAAAGCTAGAAAGTTCATGGTTACAGAAACAAAATTTCTTCATTGAATTATATCCTATATCGAGAGAATCTGGTGTGGATTCGTAACATTACTATTCACCTCCCCAAAACCTTGCTCTATATTATAATAACACTTTGTTCTTTGTCTACCCAGTGGTCCCTTTTTGCTGATTTCTCGATTAGTACTCTATACGTCTCATGCGTATTACCCACACCCTTCTTAGACGTCTCAACTTTATTTTAATATTATATTCGGTGCAATGCATCCTGCTGTGAAGTTCTTCAAAACTTTGCATTCGAAAACCCTGTTTCTACTCTTTACTTCACGTCAAAGACCAGCTTTCATACTCATTCAATATGACGGCACGATAACGCTGTTGTAAATTTTTACTTTCAGTTTCAGTAATATTAGTAGCGATGATAAAATATTTTGTACGGAGTAGCTACACTCATTTCTCACAAATACTTATGTGCTCTGATTCTAATCCTCTTTAAGTAAATATGTTAGAACTTGTCTTCGGGTAGAACACCCAACAAGATAATATATGCATACTGATTTTTGAAGAAGAGACAGAAGTTGTATAAGTCATCATCATCATAGGTATTCTGCCATTATTGAAAGGTCACTTGCCACAACTGAGAAGTTCCCATGCTCCACGGTTTCCGGCTAATCTCTTCATCTTCATGTACAATTTTTCTGTTTTGATATCGTCCATTAATTGTAGCCTCCTCCCCCTCCCTCTCTTTCCTGCCACCATAACCTCATGATAAAGTTCATTCTTAGCCAATGCCCCAACCTGTCTATCTTCCTTTTCTCAATAATATCTACAATTATTTTCTTCTCCTGCGCCATTCCTAAGAGCCTCTCATGCGTTTTCCGCTCGAATCAATTAATTTTCTCCATTGTTCTCGACACTCACATTTCGAAGGCTTCCAATCGTTTTTCATCATTTTTGCGTAATGTCCATGTTTCTGCCCCATGCAGTACAATACTCCACACAAAGCATTTTAAGAGTTCGCATTAAAAGTTTTCTGTAAATTTGTAACACGCCGACAGATAGCAGCACATGTCTGCACGCACAGTCACAGAAAGAAAAGATCAGCATACTTCATTCAGTATGTTAAAAGGTACCTACGTCCAATGTACACCGAAAATTCTGCAGACGTTATCACCTCTGCGATTTCCCCATGAACATCAAATTAGATCAAAAAGCAATCGTGAAATTCTACGTTAAAGTTTTCAAATCTGCTACAGAAACGAAACAACAGTCATTGCAATGAAAGACGCCATAATCTCAATGACCAAGAAAGGCGAAGCAGATCTGAACCTCGACCAAAATTACTTGTCTTTTTTGTGGTGTTCACAGGATAGTGCACCAACAATTCATCCTCAGAGGCTAAACTGTCAATAGGGACTTATACTGACAAGTAGGGATGCGCACGAGACAAGATTTGTGGCTGTCTCGTCTTGAAAATGTGCTGTAAAATTGATGTCTCGACTCGAAAAATGTATATTTCTCTATTGGAAGAGCTGTGTCTCGACTCGAATTTTGTCAGGAAAATCCTGTCTCGACTCGTCTCGTGTGCATCCTTACTGACAGGTTTTAGAATACTGAGAGAGAACATTCAGCAAAAACGACCGGAATTGTAGGACTCAAAACCTAGATGCTTCATGATGCATTCTGTTACAGAGATGTACTACTTATAACTTTTTCACGTCGCTTTCTGTACTCACCTAATCTTGCCGAAGACGCTGATCCAGTTCAAATGTAGCCGTTTTGACACCTTTGCGGCGATCCAGCGCGAAAAACAGAAAGGTGCTTTGGACGCTTCTGAAAGAAGACTTTCAAAGAAGTAACAGTCCCAGCTCGCGCCAAGTGAACTTTGTGGTGGACAAACACAGTGTACGTGGGTTTTCTCGGGGTTCTCCCGTTTCCTCCTTCTTCATTCCACCGTTTCCTTCATTTCTCATTATCACCGTCTCCTTTAACCAGGGCCGGATCCAGAATTCTCTGAGGGGGTGCACCAATAACTACCAGTACATTTGAATTAAATTTGAGTTTCTTAAATGCCTTTAAGCATCTGTTATGTGAATGAGGTAGTCCTTTGGAAATACTAAGTGTCTGCTCACGATGAATTCTTTTCCTTCAACCTTCAGAAAATTGACTTAAACTATTGATTTTCCAAAACTCACTGCTAGTTTCTCACTTTAAGTAGGGTATATTTACAACGAAGAGGGGGGTGCACCTTTGCACCCCCTAAATCCGGCCCTGGGTGTAACAATGGGACATCAAACTTAGATTTCATTTCATTTTTCCAGAAGTATCAGAAACTCTGGGAGCGCTAAACTGCTCTTCAAGAGGTCTATTTTGAAAGCTATAAAAGGTCAACGTAGTTCTTTCTTGTAAACAGGACTAGACTCGAAATTTTTCGATTATTTCCTCGTACGATGTCGTTATGTTGTAATCATAGATCAATAAGGACGATCTTGGCCAGAAAGAGAAAAGGAATAAAGAAAAAAATCCAATTGGACAGAATTTTTACGACTCTCTTTGATGTTTTCGACTCTTTTATTAGTGTCTCTGTTAACCTTAAATAGGTCGCTACTAAATTAAGTTCAAGTAAATTGATCTTCAAGGAATAAGGAAGTAGGAAAATACTAGGACAGAGACTGTGATTGTTATTACAAGGATTCAAATTACACTTTCTTCCTATTCTAGTAAGTTTAGAAGAAAAGCATACATTTAACAAGGAAACAGCCATTTCTTTATGATCGGGGAGATGTTTATAAAGATAACAACCATTTTTTATTAATCATGCAAATCCTAGAAATCATAGATTTTGCTTGTCTTGTTTAAGTGTTCTGCTAGAAGGCAAGTTCTAATACATTTATCTAATATCTATACAGAGCTAATACTAGTAAGTAGAAAAGAGGTCAGATTTTCTACTACGTTATTCTGTTTTTTTAAGATTATATGAGAAACTGAAAATTAATTAGTTGGAGGGAGGGAATGGGTAATAAAAATTGGAATTAGAATTACTGATGCAATTCATGCAAGAAATGAATAATTATAAAATCATATTTACTAAAATAGTCAACTAATACAATATTTCTTCGACATAAATCATTAGTTAGCGAAGCAACAAGGATCACTAAACAATCCTCCTTTCTGGTCCTTAATCATCGCAAGGAGTCATGAAGCTTGACCTACGTAGATCTAAAAATTTCAGTACCCAATAGAACACGAGGATGTGTGCCAGTCGTCAGCCTCCATAAATGAAATTTTGCCAGTGTTGTCTCTCGTGCTATACGGAGAACATTTTCTGAAGGTACAGTGTTGTTTGATTGCTGCTAAGTTTCGTTTTGTTTATTTTTGTTGTCGTTGCTTTATATTTTTGCTAGTCTTATTGTTATTGTTTAATTTCAATAATTGTTATAGTTCTTTAAGTGCTGTTTTCTTGTCGCTCGTTGACCATGTCTTGTAAGATTGGCAACATTGTTGGTGCACTGCTTCATTTTCACATTTTTTCAAGCGTACGTTTGGAAGGCAGCTACACGAGTCGTATCGAATTCTTCCGATGAGCCACACGTGAGACAAAGCAGTTCTTTGATTAGTGTAGAGCCCAGGCTTCACAAGTCGACGTGATTACTATAATAGCGCGCGCGCCATTCAAACTCCTTCTTAAACTGTAGGTACATATGTCATATAGCCTCAGTGTTAAACATCATCATCATCAACATCATCATCATTCTGTCATTAATTGGCAGGTCACTTGCAGCAGCTGAGAAGCTTTCATACTCCACTGTCTTCCGCTAACCTCTTCGTCTTCACGTACAATTTATCTGATTTGATATCGTCCATGAATTGTAGCCTCTTTCGTCCCCTGCCTCTTTCGTTCTCTTTACTGCCACTATACCCTCTAGCATCTCTCATGATACAATTCTTTCTTAGCCAATGTGCCAACCAGTTTCTCTCCCTCTTCTTAATAATATCTACAATTGTTATTTTCTCCCCCATCATTTCTAACACCCTTTCATTCGTTTTCCGTTCTCTCCATTCTTCTCCACATCTACATTTCGAAAGCCTCTAATCGTTTTTCATCATTTTTGCAAGCTCTTCGACTCAAAATAAGAAAAATTAAGAAGTAGACGTGCAATTCAAGGGTATATCAATTAAACACTACCGGTATTAATGCACATATCCCTAATAACTCAATGACGTACTTATCTAACAATGTGACGTAGGTAGAAAAATTTACAAAATTGTTATAAAAACCAGGAAATACGAAACTACAACAAAGATATTTATAACTCGACAAAATACATTTTGATATACCACGGTTTCCCAGAACACTATCTCCTATAAAAATAAACACTTACATTAACAAATGTCACTTTATCGCTTGCCTGCTACCGAGGGCAGTGTGTTGCCGTTTGTTTACTCTGTGATTTAAATGAACATAATGTGCATAACAAATTTCTTGAATAATTGCTTAAATATGACACGAAGTTTGAGGTTTGAGGATTTTTTAAAAGCAAACAATTAGAGCTTTTAATTATAATATAAGTAATCTTAACCTAAAGAGTGTAGCGGGCCGAAGACTCGAGGGAAATAACTAGTTCTTTAATTGGTATTTTGTTCGGACATAGACTATTAAATGTAGCAGAATTGTTACTTGATATTTTGTTCGGACTTACACTATTAAATGTAGCAGAATTGCTAGATAATAATTTACAAGATCATTTGCACTGCCACATATTTTACTGCAAAACATGGATTTTGACAGATATTCTAAATTGGATGTTTAGAAATCTCGACTTAGGAGCTGACAAGGACGATATTCAGTATATGTTGGTGATAATTGATATAACGTGTACCTATCATTAATAACAAATTAAGGTATTGAAATTTTTTATTCTGTAAGTTCTGTGGTTCAAACATAACATTTCGAATCATTCAAAAATGAAATGAAATAATTAAGTCCAACGGTTACCCTTTAGGCGAGTCCATTTAGTTGTATTGCGAAATCTTCAAATTTGACTTTTAACTTCCTCAGAATTCCGTCCAATTTTTATGCATTTTTGTACCCCAACAAAAAATTTGTATCATTCAAATTAACAAAGAAGAGCCATTTCAAAATTTGAGCCACTTAAATCACCTGTAATGCGACTTCTACAAATTCGAATTTCAACTAGTTCAGAATTTCTCCCCAATTTTTGTACATTCCTGTAAAACCAAGAAAAATGTACCATTCACATAAACGAGGGAGAGTCATTTTAAATTTTGTAATGGTTCCCTTTGCTAATTTGATTAGTTTAAAAATTTTTCTTGGTGTGACAAAAATTGACAAGATTTGGACAACATTCTGAGCTAGTTAAAATTTGAATTTGAAGATGTCACACTACAGGTGATCGAGGTGGCCCTCCCTCGTCTATTTGAATGGTACAAAAATTCGAATTTGAATATGCGCTACAGGTGATCGAAGTGGCCCAAATTTTGAATGGTACATTTGTTAATTTGAATGGTACATTTTTTTCTTGGATGGACAAAAATGGACAAAATGTTTTTAAAAATTCTGAGCTAGTTAAAATTGAAATTTGAAGATGTCGCAATACAACTAAATGGAGCCCTTTAGGTTACAGAAGAAGAATGGTTAGTGAAAGTGAATAAATATGGAATATTTGGTAGAATGATAATGTGAAAGGAAACCAGATAACTCTGAGAAAACTCATAGAATTACGTTCTCTTACAAACTCACGTGACCTGGGATTGGAAACGAACTAGGAACTCCTCGCACCAGAAGTGATCGCTCCAGAAACACTGAAAATGCAAAATAAAATTGATAATTTAACATAGTAAAGTAATAATTATTTCTGAGAAACGGTGGATATTGAATACACATTAAATTTTATGGAGAACCAAATCCTATATCGAATCCTCAGAAGAGATTATGCAAGGGCCTTCTTGACTGCTACCGACAGCAATATAATTTTAAAAAATGCTTACCTATTCACCCCTTTACATATCATTTCATGCAAATAACACATCAACACGAGTAGAAATTAATGTGAAAATGTAATGAGATGAAGCAATTTTACACCCTATGTAATAAAATGATTAATATGATGCATTGTTTGTGTTGGCGCTGATGCCTTGAACTGTCTGACAACTTCCATCTCCATTGGGTGTTGCCCGAGAGCAGGGTTGGATGTTTTGTGTCAAGGCCTGGATTTTTTTTTTCTTTGAACCTAATCAGATCTCGGTTTTTCTGTCTCTGCTACACAGTTAGTTACTCTTAGGGTATTAAATCTCTCGGCGACAGAAGGGCTTCTGTTGAGATTTACATTACTCACTCTCTCAGGGAAATGAGATAACCTCTATGAACTCTAGGTTGTTTCAATCTAGTCGCCACATTTTGATAGATATAGGGTGTCACTGAAATTTAGCCCACTTTTAATGAACACGTACATTATTTATTTTGGTTTAAGCGTAAAAATCAGAACTACAGCCTAAAACAGGAAGTGGCACCCGGAAACATGACACGTACAGGTATCTGCCTTTTTACTGAAAAATGTATACGAGTCACGTACTTCTTAGACATATTTTCGTCCTGTGTCTACTGTGTTGAGTTGATGTTGAGTTTAACATCCCTTTCAGCAGCGAGGCTATATGAGACGGGACTTACTGAATAACGTGGAATCCGAACCACGTGAGCTCCTTGCGGCAATCGAACCCAGGTCTCCCAGCCAAAGGAACTACCTTAACCGCTTAGCCACGAAGGAGCTCTGTGTCCACTGTGATAGGTAATGTTTGTCAGAATATATATATGTCCTTCCATTGTACGTATTATTTGATCATTGGAATCTTACACTCTGTCAATTAAAGGACTATTGTCGTTGCTTTGTTTGCATATATAGACAAACATTTACTCAAAAAAAAAAAAAAAAAAAGAATGGAACGCATTCTTGTCTGTCGTTTTCCCAGGTCCGTAGCAAGCCCAAAAATGTAGGGGGGGGGGGGCAGAAGTTAGGTGGCTCCGTGATCAAGCGCCGTGGTTTGTAAATACATTGAGTTAAATGAGTATTTTATCCATGACAGTATAGATTTTCAGACACCACCACGGTCTGAAAATCCGATCGCTGGTATTTACGATCCGCGGCGGCTGGGGGTTTCTATTTACATTGTGTCATATCGGACTTTTGCTGTCGATAAAGAGACTGACTTGACTCAATGTAAGTTAGAAAACGCGGCGGTTGAGCCAACACTACCGGAACCGCGTACATAAAATGGTCTTAAGAGTTGTATGTAATGCCGTGGCTGCAAATGAAGAATTAATATCTCTTTATTTCTGTATGCTTGGGAGTGCTTAAAAAATGGAACACAAAAGTATTCCTCCCACCATAAAGAGAGGCAAAATATTTTGTATGTGCATAAAGAAAGGTGTCGTAACTTGAAATATGGTTGTATCTAAAGTATTTCTATCTATGCAACGCAGATAGCTTTGTTCTTACGCAATCAGACTCGTAATATTTCCCATAATTTCTGTCTGCAACTCATATATATCTCACACACATGAATAAACTCTCCGTGTGTTAAAGAGACCTAGAAACGATGGCGATTTATCATTTTACAAATAGACTGACCATGCATCTCATGCTATCTGGAGCACATCAAGAAATTGAGATTTTGCAGATGTTCTGTTACCCATCGACCAACAATCACCACCTTCAAGAAGCTGTTGATATTCTGCTTATATGGACCATGTCACCACACACATCGAAAAATCCAAAGATGTTTCTCTCGATTCAGAGTGTCTGCAAATGCTTTGATTTAAAATAGAAGTGTACCAAGTAAGAATCGGAGCGAATTATGCAATAGAAAATAATTCCATTGCAGAAGAAGAAGAAGAAGAAAGAAAAGGAATTTGTAATCACCAACAGCATATCAACGAACAAATCAACAGCAAATTTATTGCATGTTGGGTTACTGAGATAGAAATGAGGATTAGAAATCGTTAAGCATGTAGAGTTCACTTATATATTACGCATAAGGGAAAATAACTGTAACAAATAAAATCACAGGCTAAGTCAGAGACATAAAAAGTAGTTAAATATAAGTCATTTCCCGTGATGGAATAGGCTATGTAATTCCTATCTCGTCACCAGGAAGACCCAACTTGATTGATTTATTTTGGTTTATTAGGGCGTAGCGTCCCTTTCAACAATGAAGCTTTGTGAGAACTGAATGCATACAGCTTAATCTTGGACCCGAAACACATGAGCTCCTACTGTGAATCGAACACGGGTGTCCCATGCCAAAGACGCGTACGCTAACCGCTTAGCCACGAGGGAGCTCCGGAAAACCTGAAGAAAATTAGATCCGTGACCGGGAATGACCCGAGACAACGAAACATCATTATAGACGTGAAAAATTTAAATCTTTGATTTTAACGTAACACGATTATGCCCTTTAGGCTAAGGGAGACGATGAGTAAAGCAACTAAATGATGATGGCAGAATTGGTGGACTAAGAAAGTGGGAGGAAACGAAAGTACCCCGAGAAAACCCACGGGCACTATGTTGTCCACCACAAACTTACTTGGGCGGGGATCAAACCAGGGACCCTATGGACCAGACTCTACCACCGAGCCACCCTGCCTCCTATAGACGTGAACAGTATGCATGGGGTTCCTAATGTTATTCTAACAAACACGATTTTCCTCTCTCTCACTAAATCTATAATTTTCTTTCTTTCTTATTTATGCGTATGTGCAGGGCCCTGTCGTGGGGGGGAGCGGGGCGACAGCCTCGGGAACCGAAGTAAGGGGGTGAGAAATTCGAGAGAAAAAATGAAAAAAGATAGGAAAAATTACTTGGAATATATGTATGGGGGCACCGTCGTATACTCTCGCCCCGGGCGCTGATTTTCCACGGCACGGCCCTGCGTTTGTGTCTATTAAAACATTGCTCTGAAAAATAACTACAAGGCGTATAAGAATTTAAGCGCGTAAGGATAATAGAGAAGTAAAGCTACATACATATTTTTTTCTCCTTATGAAGGATCTCAAAGCTTAATCGAGCGAGTCTCTAAAACTTATCCTGTACAAGAGCTCGAACAGTTAAATCCTTTCGTATAGTCTGTGTTCAAAGCGACTGTACCTCTTTTCACAATAGGAAGACCAAAAAAAAAAAAAAAAACTATCAAATCCTCGCATGTCTATGTCTTACTGCGGGCAATATTTGGATCTTCTTTTTTTCTTTTTTTATTCTTTTCTATACCTTTCGTATGGAATTCGTCTGAACTCGGTCTCGCACAAAGCTTGAACGCACAAAGCTGCTTCTTGGCTAAGCGGTTGGCGTACTCGCCGTTTGCGTGGGAGATCTGGGTTCGATTTTCGGTGGGAGCTCATGTGGTTCGGGTTCTACATTAATCAGTAAGTCCCGTCTCATATAGCCTCGTTGCTAAAAAGGAACGTTAAACTCAAAATCAACTCAACTCAACCTTCGCATGGGCATCTTAGGGAACCATTCCACTCTTTTTCTTCTAGTTTAGGTCAATAAAAAGACCAGATACTCAATTTCACGTGTCTGAGCTTAAGAGATATAGATATATTTGGGGAATTTCCAAATTCGTCCAAGTGCGACAGAAGTTCCTCGTATGCCACATTTTATGTCAATGGTTCAAAAGAAACATATAATATTAGTTAACTGTAATCTTTTCCATCACTCCTTTTGTGTCGGAATTTCCAAAATTCGCACAAGTAAACAATATATTTGTTACCTATGTATCTTTATGTAAATTACCTCACTTTACATACCACAATTCATTCCTTTGTACACCCACATCTCACATTTCGTTTCTTTATACCCAATAATACAGAAGAAATTTATAATAATACCCGTAATTAAATTTCCTATTTTGTCATTACTCTTTTGTACGATATACGTATATTAGTTAGATTTCATGCTTCTTTCACTCCCTCATGGTGACATTTCCAACATCCGCACCTATAAAGAAGATATTCATCTCGAATTATATATCTAAAGGCTCTCATATATTATATTTTTTTGTAACTATGTTGAATGGCCCAGGGGCAGAATTTCGTAAAATTCATTCACATTAAGTTTCTAAGGACCAGTTTCGAAGATGAGTTTGTAGATTTAAACTAATTTCAATGATTAGTCAATAACATGAGTATTACATAATTATTATCAGTGAAATAATTTGTTTTTCAAATACTAATTATAATACAAAATTTCAGTTTGAAAAGTGAGTTAGTAAAGGCAAATTTATTTACGCAATTATTTAGCTCACAAAAGGTGTAGAACCTTAAAATAGCAATTCCAGAGGGAAACGTTCGGATTTGCAACAAGTTTAATTCTCTAAATTCAGGGCGAGAAGGCTTTTCTTGTCAATTCTCGTTTGCTTGCAATTAAAATGAGAGTTTCACAATCATTTGTTTTAGCGTTCATTGCTTGCCCATGAATGCAAAATAAGGTAAACAGGGGTAAAATAAAAGAGGATCACTGATCGAACGGACAATTCAGACTGCTTTTGTTCTTCCGCGGTTGTAGTAGCTTCTTCCAATGCAAACCCATCAACAACAACAACTTAACGTTCTTCCCTCATCAATCAATAGGTGGCCATTTTTAGTCCGTTATCATTCTCCTCCGTATCCATCTTTGTCTCACTTGATCGGACGAGGGGGAAGGGAGGGGGAGGAAGTGAATGAAACAATATTACAAGCAGTGTTGCTAAGAAGAAGACAATGGTTGAGTCATTCACCCACAACAAGTTGAATTTAACGGTGTTCAGAGCATACTTTGTTCTTCTTTTATCCCATTTATTTATATGCAGAATTATTCTTTTGTTTTTCTTCAAGTAAACTAAGACTTCATTGGCGTAATTTTACTGTTTTCGTCGAGTCCCAATTCTTTCTTTTCTCGTACCCCTTTATTCAAACCGGAAGTGGTAGAAATATACTATTTCTGGTTTCGACATTGACAACAATAGAGCCAAAACGGGTAATAGATAGCGATTAGCGGTTTTCTGACATGGACTTAGTCTCAAAATCAGATTCTATCTCTTTCCATTCCAAGAATTCTATATTTTTTGCTAAAACTGGGAGTGCAAGAAATATTTTCCACTAGTGGTTTGAATATTAATCACCATACACTAAAAACGGTAATAGATACCAAGAATGGTGTTTAGGTATGGATACAGAATCCCGAAAATATATTCCGTTCAGCTCTTATTATCCTATTAAAGCTAGTGGCGGACCCACACGCAGGGAGATGGGGGCAAGCATCCCCATTTTTTTTTTTTCGTATGGTCTGTTGGTTTTGCGATACACATAACAACATGCCTCATTCCCATCTAATACTAATTTAACTTCTGTAGACATAGTGGTAAAGTATAGTTTACGATATACAATTTACGATAAATGCTTGCCACTATACCTAAAGGAGGTTATACAATTTCTTACAAATAGTGATGCTCTGAGGTATATATGGAGGTGATCCTCCACATGATCTTTTAGATCCGGTACTGACTGAAAACGGAAGTGATGGAATCTATTACAATTTCCGGTTTCAATATTCATCGGGCGTCCCGAGAATAACTCCCAACTCCGATCTCATTATTGTAAAAATGTGAGTGTGAGGTCGAAATGAGTGTGAGTGTGAGTGTGAGTGAGACCGAGTAAGCATGATATGGTGTTGATTATATGAACGTGAGGTTGAGTGAGGAGTGAACATGCTGTGCTGTGCAAAATTCACATTGGTCATCGATTCAAACTCCGGTACTCCCGATCAGAAAGTGAGAACAGTGTAATCATTCAGTTTTTATCCTTACGAGTTAGGTCAGCTTAATAAGCTGTTGTTTACTGCAATTTTGAAACATTTGCCAATCGAAGAACTGAACACAGTGTTCACTATATATATGGCAAGCCTTGGAGCTAAATACCAGAGTTAAAAATTCTCATTAACGCCAAATGTACGTATTTCATTTGGGGTCATGAACTGCATATAGAATGCACTTTAAACGCGTTTTTGTGTAACTTTACCATATGTCTGGTGATTAAAACGCACATAAAGGAATCTCTACTCGTTGCATAAGGATAACCTCCAAATAGATCAAGGATACCGTATACATTCCGAAGGGCTTTCCTCCCGGCCACTTGACTCAACATAACTTACGCGCATTACAAAACCACGCAGTCTTCCACATACAATCGACACAGAGCCCCGTCTTTGCAATAAATCAATCAATTGAAGCCCGTAATTAGCTACGATAAGTTCTCGGAAATCACAACACTTCTTTTTCAGCTGCGAGAGCGAAGCCTTGAGCTACAAAAGGGCTTCACTAATTGCTATCAGAGCCACGTGGCGGACATAAAGATGTCCCGCCATTTTTTTCATCATCTGAAATATTTTTCTTTATATTTGACCCTGAAACACACAAAGGAATAAAAGCTGTTTTATTATGCGGAAATTCTGTGAAATCTTTCAGTAGGATCTACTCTATTTCTATTTTATCTATTACTAATGTTGATTATCCGCTTCGCAGGGTTGAAATAAAAACTATAAATGCACAACTCCTTATGTGATGTGTTTGGTAAAAATAACAGTAAAAATTAAATATTACTATTGTGGGCTGAATATGGATTTAAGCGGCATCAAATATGTCATTGTTCATCTCAGCGATCCCGAAAACTATGGGTTCGACACTAATATCGGTCAATTTCGGTCATTTTTAGATACCCTCCCCTCCTCCTCTCTCTCCCCTACGTTGTACCGTCAAAGTAAAATGATAAACACCATCTATGTTGAAAAATTGATCCAGATCGGTCACGTGGTTCAAGCGGTGCAAAGTCACAAATATTTTTCAACACAAACTTTCATTTTTATATATAGAGATTATTATTATGGTATTGTTGAATTGTACATTGATTTAGGAACAGATTTAGGAGTTGGCATAGGGGAAGGTGTCTGCTTTGCGTTTGAAAAATTAATAACTAGTGCAGGGCCGGATTTAGCATTTTGGCGCCCCTAGGCCCAATAATTTTTCCGCCTCCTAGTCTGGTTAAAGTTACTTTCCTAAAAACCTTTATTAAAAAAAATATATCAGGCCTATATCTATGTTAATTGCTTAAACACCACTCCACGATGCAATTTTATCATTGCAAGTTTTTTTTTTTTTTTTTTTTTTTTTTTTTTTTTTTTTTTAGGAATTTACTTGGTTCTGAGCTTAACAAAATACCGTTAATGTATTAACAAAAGATTGGTGAACTTTACCAACAATTATTTGTTCCAATGAACTTCAAAATCAGAATGCTTTATTACCCTGATTTTTTAATCAATTCAAAAAATATGTTAAGTTATGGCTATTTATTTTTAACTTTTTTCTCTCGGCCGTGCGCCCCCTGGGAGCTTGCGTTCATAGGCCCGGGCCTACCGGGCCTATTGGGAAATCCGGCCCTGAACTAGTGCCTAATCTATAGCTATTTAGTCAGAGTGACTTCTAAGCAGCATTATTATTTCAAATTTTGCTTTGGAAGAAGGAGAGCAAGATTCTCCTCCGATACAAATAGATGTGGTTGGTTAGTTGAAGTTTAGCGTACCTTTTCAGCATCGAGAGTATACAAGATAAGGACCTGAAGATTAGGGTGAAAACGGAATCACCGTAATGAGTTCAGAATTCAAGGCACTGCTGAAGTAATCGAACTGGGAACCCGTGCAACTAGATCAGGAGGACGTAATTCTACTTTTTTTTTTTTTTTTAAAGTATATTACCAGTCCTAAACGAAACATAGAAAATTCATAAGTTTGACTTTATAAATTCTCGTAGAGAAATTTCTTTAAAATTTCCGAGTCCTATTAGAGATACGACACGCGATAATTTGGAGTTAAGTAAGTGAAAATTAAGACGTTAGAAAATTTGAAATTCTACGTTACCGACTTTAATTTTGTAGACATTTAGGTTATATGTGCTACTAAATTTATAAATTATAGGCCAACATTGCTTTTGTGTTGACTTCAGATGAGTCGTACAAATGTTATCTTTCTCGTAATTGTGGATGTGTTATGCAGAAATTATCAGAAAATGTAAAAAGTATAAGCTGGGGCTGTTGGAGGAAAGAACTACGCAGACAGAATCAAATTGGACAGAAAGAAAGAACAGAAATTTAAGAAGAGCATATAGTCAAAAGTTAAAGATATATTATCAGTCAGAAAACCATCTTAGTAGATCTAAGCGTGAGTCCAAAAATATCTACATCTAGTGAGTGATCGATTTGGAATTGTAGTTATTTTCAATCTTCAAGGTGGACTATGCTTTGGTTCTTTATGTTTTGCAGTGTTTTTTTTTATCCCTAATAAGGTATTTATGAATGCCAGAAAGGAGAGTGGGTTACTTAAACGCAAATTTAGATATCTCTAATGAACTCAGCCGAAATAATCCCGTAGTTGTCTATTCCAGAAAACAGAATTTTAAAAAATAACTTTCATTGAAGCGTTGACATGTAGAGTTACGGACGGACGGAAGGACATACTAACCTTAGAATCTTGTAAGGCCTACTAGCGGGATCCTAATAACATTACAATCCTGTAAGGCCCACTAGCGGGATCCTAATAACATTACAATCTTGTAAGGTCTACTAGCGGGATTCTAATAACATTACAGTCTTGTAAGTCCCAATAGCGTGATCCCAATAACACTACAATTTTCTAAGGTCTACTAGCGTGATCCTAATAACATTTCATTCTTCTAAGGTATACTAGCGTGATCCTAATAACATTTCATTCTTCTAAGGTATACTAGCATGATCCTAATAACATTTCATTCTTCTAAGGTCTACTAGCGTGATCCTAGTAACCTTTCATTTTTCTAAGGTCTACTAGCATGATCCTAATAACATTTCATTCTTCTAAGGCTCTCTAGCGTGATCCTAATAACATTACAGTCTTCTAAGGCCCACTAGCATGATAATAATAATTGTAAGAGATAGTAAGAAAATGTTTTTGATATGGATTCATCGTCCAAAGAATTATCTAAAATGGTATCTGTTTTAAATGTACCCCACATTTTTATTTAATGCTGAATCCGTAGTGCCGTCAAGAAACGGGGAACTGGCATTACGCAACTGACGAAGTAAATCCATATTTTTATGACAAAAGCAAAATAATTTCACACAAGTGTTAAGTTCTTAACTTATATCGTAGCCAAATAATGGCTGGACCAAGTTTGTTTTACCCATTTCTTAAAAAAGAATTCTGAATCGAACACTACTTTTCTTTCGCCATTTCAGTGAGAAACAAGAGGATACTGGTCAGTTTTCGTTGTCTGGCGAGGCAAAATTATTTTATGTTTTGACGGTATTCATATCAATTTTGTAAATAAAGAAATATTCCTATTCCTATTAATAAGGAATTTTGTGTACCCTTGTGACTTTTTCACCCGCCTTATTGAGTTTAGGGTATCAGACAGATTAGTATGAATAATACACACATAATAATATATCAGAGATAAATAATTTATTAAGTGCAGCAGTTTCAAAATCTTACCTCC
The DNA here is from genome assembly GCF_964235325.1 of Thermobia domestica. Taxonomy (NCBI): domain Eukaryota; kingdom Metazoa; phylum Arthropoda; class Insecta; order Zygentoma; family Lepismatidae; genus Thermobia; species Thermobia domestica. The sequence goes on from NC_137454.1 coordinate 371,689,128, forward strand.
AAATAAATTAATCACTCGTCAGAATTGAAATTTACTAAGAAATTTAATTTTATAGAACAAGAAAATTGTAACTTAAATCATTAAGCACTGCTACATAATGAAACCAAATTTGTTATAAAATAACCGTATTGACTATTGTGGGGTCGTTGCAAATGAATGTTTCTGGGCCAATTCTATCAATTAACTAGCAGATATATCATTTATAAAGTCTTTATCTCAGCTTGAAATTACAGGACAGAAGAGGGAACACTAATAAAATCCTTTGTTTTCAATATTTACGTAATTTCAGTTAGATTCTTGCATTTCGAAAGAATATTGAGCCGTTTCGTTTCCATATACAATAAAATGTCGAAGTGCACTATGGTCTCTTTGTCAATTATACGACGACAGCTCTCCAGTAATATGGTGTCCAGTCCATAGTGGATTGGTATCTATATATTAAAATGCTAGGTTTATTTGTATGTGATCAAGAAAGGTTTATAGGTTTGTGGCCAGTCCTCTCGATAGTGTGTTCTCGGGAACCATAAGCTCTAGAAAGATGCCGTTTTAACTGATCGATTGCAAATTTTGTGTAGATTGTTCATTTGTAATTGAATATTTTTAAAATGGCCGTTATTTCTTTATTACATTTTTATGGGTACAAAAAACTAAAGCATCATATCCTACGCATTATACGTTCCAACACCACATAATTGTATATGGGGGTTCCATACCTCTCAGGCGTTTGCTTTATGGCCAAATGATAATGAAAAACGAAGGATAACCATTTCACCAGTCTAAGATAAACCTTTATTGTTTGAAATGTATTGCTCAAGGAACACCCTATATCACTGACATTATAATTAATTGTGTGTGTAATGTATTTGTTTATAACACACTGCACGTAAAAGGAAAGTAAAACACTGATCGTACATGAATTAGAAACTCTAACCGGAAGTAGGCTCAAATATTGGAAACGAAGCGAGATATTGAAAAAATCTCCCCTTTATTGTACCCCTTGCCGATTTTTATCAAGAAGTCTTTCACTTGTGTCTGCAAAGGGACATTTACAGATGTTGTGAGGAATGACAAGGAGATTTATGCTCATATGTGAATGACGCGCTGTGTAGAGAGCGCAGCTAGTGTATTATTAAGAATGGATGAGGCACCTAAACTGAAACGTAGGGTTTTAGAAGAGAGATTTATTACAGCTATATGAGATCAAAAGAGAAATCTTACAGAAAACCCCGCTCATACCGGAAATAAATTAATGACCGTGGACACATCGCATTTTGTGACACAATTTTTTGTTTGCATCGCAATTTTATGATTTTGTGTAGCAAACTGCGATGCGGATACCGCTTAGAAAACGCTGATACATACATATTTCATATTTCATGATGAAGTATTTATGATTGTCACGAATGAGACTGGGTTACTTGAATGTACATTTGCATATCTCTAACGAACACTTCCGAGATAATTGCGCTATAGTTCTCTATTTCATGTATATTTCTTAGTGCAATTGAAAATATATTTATTCTATATTCATGCAAATAAAGTAAGAACTAATCTACTTTTCACTAACTTTATCGAAAATTTCTTCTCTATGGCATTCAATATGGCAAACACTTCGAACATAATATTTGTAAAACATTGATAACAAACTACAGTATATTTATTTATGTATACAGATACTTTTTTTTGAAATCATAATTTATTTTGATTTGTTTTAATTTTTTCAGCACGTGACTTACTGTATGATTAAGAATACCATATTTGCTCTTTGGTTTGTGGTATTGATACTGGCTTGCTTACCATTCCTTGGGTTCGGCTTGTACTTCAAAGACAACAAATGCGTCCGATACAAGTTTGCCACCGAAACAAAGGATATTATTTATGCTTACGTGTACTTCTCGTTTGGTAAGTACAGTCATTTAACTGTTTTAAAATTTAGTCAAATTTTGGATAATTATAGAGATTTTGTTAAGCTTTAGTTTCCACTGTAAGTATTATACGTAGATAATTTATCTCGTTCATTATGTATCAAACACTTTTTCAAATAATTAGCATGAACAATTGTTTCTATCTTCAAAGTTTCTGAAACTGAGAATATTTCAATTTTTTAAAGCTGATTATGCTAACGCTTCTAGAGCTTTAACCACTTTGGTTTCCAAAATTGATTATGCTAACATTTCTGAAGTTCTAATCAAGGATCTTATAAAATAGAGGATCTGTCCATATGTATCTTGATCCTATTAAAAGAAAGAAGCCAAAAAACATCCGAGCATCGGCACGTCTGATTGGCTATTCTCATTTTCGCCATCGTCTGGTTGGTTACTTTCGTTTCCGCCATGATTGTTGGCTCAAAACATTGCGATCCTATTAGGCGGAGTGGGCAAAGTAGGGGTGGCGAAACTATGACGTATGGCTTCAAGATTTTGTTGTAAGGGCAGATCCGCTATTTTATAAGATCCTTGGTTCTAACTGCTTCTATTTTCAAAGTTGATGTTCTAGTGTTTCTAAAGATCTAACTAACGTTTCACTAATGTTTCCAAAGTTTTGATCATTTTCATTTTCAAAGCTGCTGATGTTAACATTTTCTAACCTCTAACAACTTTCATTTTCAAAGTTGATGGTACTAACGTTTCTGAAGATTTAACTACTTTCATTTTCAAAGCTGAGTTCTGAAGCTCTATCTGATTCCATTTAAAAAGATGACGATGCTAACATTTCCGAAGTTCTGCTTGCTTCCATTTTCAAAGTTGATATGAAACTATGGCTTGATGGGAAAACAACTGACTGAAAGAATTCTTGAATACTTATTTCAGAGTACGAACAGTCTCCCCAGCATCAATTCTTCTGCAATAACCCTCACGATCCCCAGTCAACAGTCAAGAGTTTACAGTTTCGCTTTGATGTATAATCAGTTTCATGTCAGCTTAAAAAATGGATACAGTTTCAGAAACGTTAGCATCGAAAACTAAAACACAAGAACTGATTCATCGTTATCATATTCGCGAAAGTTTCGTGTACTTTCTCAAACGATTTAAGTGCAAATGCGTAGATTGTTTAGGTAAGAAGATATGACGTAATTTCCTGAAAACTCCTAGTACAGAGGCTAATAGACAACTTCGAAGTTTTCGCTCACTCATCACAGTCCATGCTTCACCATTAATTGTGACGACCAGTACTTTTGTCGATTGCCCGACAGCACACTTTCTACCGAAGGAAACATCTTGACAAGTATACAAGAAGTATTTTATTCCACTTCTGTTGGGATGCCTTCCAGAAATCGGAACTATGTCCTTAGGAGAATAAGGGCGATGTTTCATCATCCAAAGGCATAGTAGTCTATTTAGCTGACATTGGGACTCTTCACTGGAATACCGGTGAAGGGAATACAACTTACCTTTGTTGTCAGCTTATAGAATGCTAGCGATGTTTTGACTGTATGACTAGACACTTTCTCCTGATGCACCTTCACCGGTTGGTATCCGATCTATACAGTGCGGAGATTTCGTTGTAAATCTGTCAAAACATATTCCTGGTAATAGGTACTTAGCATTGATTCTCACGTTGTTGGCAATTCCACGTGACTTTAATTTTTCAATGTCATAAAATCTAACCATAACGATGACAAAACTTTCGGTGTGCTGACGAAGGAAATTGCTTCGGTCTTTTGCATCGACACTTCGCTCGAATCACAATTTACCGGATATACTCATCATGTCTCATCTACGGTGATCACAAATTTCCACTGATCTCCTGCTAGGTGGCGTTCATGTATGCTTCTACGGTTAGTTTTTCATTATACTACATGGTGACTTTCCTTATACGATGTGGCTTGGTGATACGCAATCTGGGGTAGTCACCCTGCGTATCGTCTCACTATGGCATTCAGTGGCGCGTTTTACAGCAAATCCATGTTACTAATACTGTTTAACTAGGTCGGAACAAGCAAAGTGTGCATCAGAAAGTGTTATAAAGTATTCTTTGCAAAATTGATTCATTTTCGTCAACACACGACTACTTCTGCTTTGCCAGCATACACATCACACTGGATGCAACTTTCACGCCTGTGCGCTCTACCGTGCCCTTTGTATTTTGTCTACGAGTATAGGAAGGTTGTTGCCTCACTTAAGGTTAGGCTATTTGAGAATGCGTTTTTGAAGCGTTACCCCTCGTAGCGAACGCGACCAAGGTGGCTATTCGGTGATTTTGTTTTCTCCAGAGCAATAAAATCACACTGCGAACCAGTCAGGGTTTCCAGTTCTTTTTTTGCCAGGTCCAGATCTATAATAGCAGAGTTCCAATACTTTGCGCAAAGGATCTTCTAAGCAGCTGTTTCTTGCTAAAATCCCCTTGCCTAGCAACACGTCTTTCCTTTTTTCTCTTCATTTAGACATATTTTAAACAGCAGGCGATCTATTGTTCCGAAACGCACCAAATACTCTCGAGCTGACGTTTTCTCCGCCTTTTTATTGCTTTCGCGTTTGTGATTAGCCATCCACATTTAAATACGTGGTCAGCGTAATCAAAGCGTACGCATGAGTAATAAAACGTGTGGCGAACGCTTATGAATAGCCATGGGCTTATGTAACACATAATTAACAAAGCGTAATGTTTTCCCCCTATACGCTCTACAGCATTGAAAGTTGTTGGAGAGTGCGGTGACTCAATGGTAGAGCGCTTACCTCTTGTGCGTAGGGCCTCTGGTTCGATCCCGGTCAAGTAAGTTCGTAGTAGACAACATCATGTCCGTAGGTTTTCTCTGGATACTCCCGTTTCCTCCTACATTCTTATTCCACCAAATTTTCCACCATCATTCTCTTGCCTTAATCACCCATCTCCTTTAGCCTAAAGGGCATAATCGTGGGCCGTTAAACTGAAAGATATTATAGTTGTTATTATTTAAAGACTTCCTTTATTACGGATACAATAAAGTATCATTTATAACTTGGGAGAATTAGAAGAACAGAGATAGGAACGAGAAAATGACATCTATCTACAGATGTAAAAAGGCGATTTTCTTTGAATGGAATTTTTTCCCACAAAAAAGCCGACATTTTTAGGAAGAAATACAGATGTTCGATTTTTGCTCTTTTATAATTTTCCTACTCAAGTACTATCTTCGTTTCTACATAATGGAATCTACAATCTAGAAAAGTGCCTTTACAAAGTTCATTACTTATGAGTTCTTGTGTTCGGTCCGAGGCTGGCTATTTCTATTAATTTCCGAACTGGTGTTAGATTGGTAGCCAGCAAGAGTAAGTTATGCAACCCGAAATATCGCAAATTTCATCAGTAGTGATAGGCTGCTGTTGATTGCCTAACCACCATATCAAGTTCCTAAAAGTTGTAGATCTTGTCATATATGTTGTAGGGGTTGACTAAATTCAAACTGCCAGAGAAGAAGAAAATTATCATAAACCAAGAAACAGGAACAAAACCCTCGTTCTCTGTTCGGGAAACACTTCGTTGTGAACTTTATATATTCTACTAGAACCTAATACAAAGTTCAGTTTACAAATTGAAGTCATGAACGAGTATTTTGGGTATGATGTAAGTATGACGGTAGTAAAAAGTCCATTACAGTATTTACAGAATTTAACCTTTGTTTAGTGTTATATCGTATCAATATGTTTGAAATAGAAAACTTCGATGAGTTTTTCATCTTCTCTCTCTCTCTCTCTCTCTTGTATTTATTTCTTCATTAAAGTTGAAATGTTAAAAAAAAAAAAATGTATTCAACAATCAAAACACTTCCTCAAGTAACTCTTTGTAACACGACCGCTAGTGTGGAAGAAAAATATACTTAGCCCTTTTTGTTCCCTGCAAATTTTGGGGTAAAATTTTAAGCTTCAAGGCATACATAACTCCATCCCTAGTTAAAATAGAGATACAAATTATAATCTTACTTGAATAACAATTAAGTGACCTTTCGTTTGATACCGTATAAGTCTAGTGTGAATATTCCCAACGAAAGGAAAATAATCGTACTGTCGCAATTCGATCAGAACACATACTTAACACAGTTGATTTGGTTGCCAAGAAGAAGTCTATTAAATGATTCTTCTATTACTTCATTAAGTGTTCTGTATTGCTGTATTATCATATTACTTCATCTTCTTATTGTTTCTTATTATAGTATTTTAGTTCCAAATGCTTGTCTTCCAGTAAACTTACACTTTCCGTATTTGAACTATTTTGTGGAAGAATACATGTGTCAGTAATTAAGCAGCAAATCAGCGTGCTTTAGTTACATATAGCTTTGTTTATGGTCGTTTAGAAGTAAAATGAAATAAATAATAGTTGCCTGCTAAGTAGCAATTTATTGCTTACACCTTGTTTATAGTCGTTTAGAAGTAAAATGAATTAAATAATAGTTGCCTGCAAAGTAACAATTTGTTACTTACACCCTGTTTATGGTCGTTTAGAAGTAAAATGAAATAAATAATAGTTGCCTGCTAAGTAGCAATTTATTACTTACACCTTGTTTATGGTCGTTTAGAAGTAAAATGAAATAAATAATAGTTGCCTGCCAAGTAACAATTTGTTACTTACACCCTGTTTATGGTCGTTTTTGCCTGCTAAGTAGCAATTTATTGCTTACACTTTGTTTATAGTCGTGTAGAAGTAAAATGAATTAAATAATAGTTGCCTGCCAAGTAACAATTTGTTACTTACACCCTGTTTATGGTCGTTTAGGAGTAAGATGAAATAAATAATAGTTGCCTGATAAGTAGCAATTTATTACTTACACCCTGTTTATGGCCGTTTAGAAATAAGATGAAATATATAATAGTTGCCTGCCAAGTACCAATTTGTTACACCCTGTTAAGACAAACACTTGTTCTTTACTTGTCGATCTTTCTTTGTATATTTATAAAATTTTATAAAACGTACTTTAAAAGATTAATATAGTCACCTCTACTTTTAAATTTAATTCTAGGTACCCTACTGAGTATTTGCATCGTCTGCTGCAATCTAGCTGTAGTGCGAGTGCTTTGCAATTTAGGCAGACGTCTAAGTGCCAGAAGAATTCGAAGGAGCTCCAGTCGTTGCAGCAATTCTACATCGGCTTCAAACCACTCCAAGAAAAACAACAGGGAATTTCATCATAACACAGCCACGCAAGAGGAGAGAGACTTTGCGTGCCTCATGGTAATCTTGTGCATCGGATTTGTCGTCTGCTGGATGCCTCAAATGGTAATATTTTACTATTTATTTATTAAGTTCCAGTAACTAATAAATAATAAACTATTTATTTATTTACTAAGTACTTGATCTACTGAACTCACTTGATCTTAGCGTACGCGCCTTTGGCGTGGGAGACCCGGGTTCGATTCCCGGCGAGAGCTCATGTGGTTCGGATTCCACGTTAACCAGTAGGTCCACGTCTCATATAGCCTTGCTGCTGAAAGGGACGTTATCAACTCAAAATCAACTCAACTCACTTGATCTTAACCAATTTTAGTATGAAGTTAAAACCAGTTTTCCTTGATTAGCATGAAAGTAAACCCAGTCTTCATTGATTAGCATGAAGGTAAATCCAATCTTTCTTGATTAGCATGAAGGTAAACCCAGTCTTAATTGATTAGCATAAAGGTAAACCCAGTTTTCCTTGATTAGCATGAAGGTAAACCGAGTCTTCCTTGATTAGCATGAAGGTAAACCCAGCCTTCATTGATTAGGATGAAGGTAAACCCTGTCTTCATTGATTAGCATGAAGGTAAACCCAGTTTTCATTGATTAGCATGAAGGTAAACCGAGTCTTCCTTGATTAGCATGAAGGTAAATCCGGTCTTCATTGATTAGAATGAAGGTAAACCCTGTCTTAATTGATTAGCATGAAGGTAAACCCAGTTTTCATTGATTTACATGAAGGTAAACCCTGTCTTCATTGATTAGCATGAAGGTAAACCCAGTTTTCGTTGATAAGCATGAAGGTAAACCGAGTCTTCATTGATTAGCATGAAGGTAAACCCAGTTTTTATTGATTAGCATAAAGGTAAACCGAGTCTTCCTTGATCAGCATGAAGGTAAACCTTGTCTTCCTTGATTAGCATGAAGGTAAGTTCAGCCTTCCTTGATAAGCATGTGTAATATTTTCGTTTCCAGATCTTTGATTCACCAGTTGTGGGTCATCAAAATTGGGGTTTGAATAATCAAATCTTTGCAAAAAATGTCACTAATTCCTACTTAAAAAAAATAATTAGGGAAAACTACATGGAACATACCTGTTAAACGTTTGCTATTTAGAACAAGAATTAGAGAAAATTACATGGAACAAATCGGTTTAACCTTTGTTACTTAGAACAAAAATTAGGAAAACTTCGTGAAACGTATCTATTAAGCTCTTGCTATTTAGAACAAGAATTGGAAAAAAATATATGCAGCAAATCTATTTAACTTTCGCTATTTAGAACAAGATTGAGGGAAAACTACATGGAACATACCTGTTAAACGTTTGCTATTTAGAACAAGAATTCGAAAACAAATGGAACAAACCTGTTAAATATTAAGTAAATGGAATGTGCAGTTATAATAAGGATTTAAAGCTATCATTCTCCATTTGTCTGGTGCGAGAATGTTAATTTTAGTTAATGATCACTCAGCGTAGACAAGTAGCGATGAAAAGCATAGCTACACGGCGTGCCTATGCATACTCTAATAAAATAATTTATTTTCTTTCTTCCTTCAATTGTCATGCATTCTCAAATTTCATCTGTAATCCTAAAATATCATGTTATCTGATTTTTAATACACTTAAAACGCAATAACGTGAACACATAAGAATATTATAGTAAGACGGCAAGTGCGCCCTAATTTGCGGGTGAATATAAAAAATAACTTTGTGCATATCTATATTTAAAGTCCTATTCTATTTATCTTTGTACTCCGATATGAAAAGTTGTTTCAACTACTCTTGTCTACCCATGTGCAAAGTTCTTTTTCAATTACCTTTGTGTACTTCCATATGAAAAGTTCTGATTTAAGTGCCTTAAGTGCACGCTTATATGAAAAGTTCTGCCTAAACCTACGCAGCCTTGACAAACAATTATATGTTCGACAAGCGAATCAGGGCTAATAACGTTAAAAAGAGAATAATCTAAAGAACATAAGAACAGGACCGGCTCTACCATAAGTTCAACACATGCATTTGCACGGGGTGGCAAAATCTGTCATAACTATATTATTTAAAATAAATATTTCTTGTTGAAAACATACTTCATAATGATGGTAGTTAAATTTACTAAGCTGACCTTCTATTTGAATACCACATTCATAAATCATGTTTAGGTCTCATTAGTTTAAGATCACATGGACAGTGCTAAAGCAAATAGTCAAATCCCAGCACGAATTGTTTCATTGTTGTCAAATACAAGAACTCAATTCTCGAAGACTGCCAACACCTGTTCCATTTAGTTAGTTATCACAGTTTGATATGAAAACTAGTCTTGTCTTTGTCACAAACAAATTCCTTATGATTGAAGATAGAAACAAGTTTCTTGAAAACAAAAAATTAGCAGACGTGAAAGTAAAATAAAGAAATAAAGATAAATGAGCTAGTTGCACTGGAATTGCGAATGGGTATATTGAGATTGAAGCTCGATATTGAATTCTATGGAAAGGATTACCATCTTTCCTCTGCAGATATGTTTGATTTATCTTTCACTAACATAATGGATCATTATTTAAAGATAAACACGAACGAGATTGTATTTGTAGTGTTTAGGCCTTTCTGAGGGCGAGTGTTCCTTCCCTCCCCTTCGTTGTTCATGATGAGGTACCATACTTAAAATCGTGGCTTTTAAGATTTGTTCTTTCTCGAGAAGGGGAGGGTGCGGAAATGATGTAATTGCACGGAGTGGCAAAATTGCTTAGGGCAGCCATCCATAAGAACATTATTCGATGAATGAAAGAAGAAAAACATTCATTGAATTTAACTTCTCGATTGCTCTTTTTTTCAAAATTAATTCAAGGCTAATTGATATTTGAAGGCCATTTAGGAACACTCAAATCCTGATAAAAGGGTAGAATTGGGGTGTACGTACCACGAGATACTTTATAGATAGCAAAAGAACAGATAAAACTCAATTGACTGCCTGCACAACAAGGACTTGCTCAAGCTGTACGTAACGAGAGCATATTTTACGACATCCTGACATTTCGATCCTAATCAACATGGATCCCTGCTGATCAAATCCATTAACTACAACTACTCAGCCATCAGCTGGATACGTTTTACGCTGGCTGCGTTGTTATTTTCTGCTGGCCTTCAGTGGGGGTTTAATAGTACACAGAACAAACAGACTGTATAGTTATATTAACGTCTAGTTATATATATTTATAACGTATATAAAGATCGAGTCTTTTAGGCTGAAGAAACAATAGAGATGACTATAGTGATGGACAAGCTCATACGGTCTGAGACTCAATTTCATTTACACTGATTATTAATGAATTTTACACTCACTTTGAACAGTGGCCTCATATTGCTGTGTGATCAACTATAATTTTATTAGCTAAAAATTGTATATTACTTTATTTATTAGATATATTTATTTATTATTTCTACTTTTGTTTAAATATTGAGTATTGGGGAGCATGCTGGCTAAGTGGTCGGCTGGTCTATTGGCGTGCCCCTTTGATGTACGTGGTCCCGGGTTCGATTCTCAGTGGGAGAGCTTTTGGAATTTTAACTGTTCTGGATGTTTATGTGTTTGTGTCCCTGTCGTTATAGGTTACTGAGGCAAAAAAAAAAAGTGGTAGAGCGCTTACCTCTAATGCATGGAGTCCCTGGTTCGATCCCCGACCAAGTAAATTTGTGGTGGAGAATGTCATGTTCGTGGGTTTTCTCGAAGTACCCCCCCCTTTTTCCTCCCACATTGTCATACCACCAATTATTTCATCATAATTCCCTTGCTATAATCATTTGTCTCCATTTCCTTAAACGGCATAATTGTTGGACGTTTAACTGAAAATATTGATTATTCACTTCACTGCCTCAAATTTTCTACACTAGGGTTTATTCATATTGAGGAGATGACATTTTTTTTAATAGCCCGGGGCGACAAAAAATTTAAATACGGCTCGCTTGTAAGTGCACTAGATCAGATGTCCGCGAAAATTGAAATGTGTTATAATAAAATGGAACTCACAGCTGTTATGCAAGAAGTTTTTTTTTTTTTGTTACTAAAAAGAAAGCAATTAGAAATTATACCTACGTTTGTAAATTTAAATGTTTTCCTACTGTACTAAATTTCTGCCCTGAAGCCAGTCAGCCGTTATATAAGACTACTTCAAATGAGAGAAATTTCTTCTTTCTTGGGGCATTTTTTGAAAAGCAGTTGTATATACAATAATTGCATGACGCTTCGGAATTTCATGGATTTAATCTTCAATTGGGGGAAAGCTCCCACCACTACCACCAATTCCAGATTATTAAAAAAAAAAAAAAAAAGTAAATGTTTGTCATTCCTATGCTTATAAACGTCAAGCTTCCCCCCCCCCCAATTCTGGGATTTCTAAAACAAACTATGAGAAAACCCTCGCAAAATATGTTTGAAAAATGAACTTTGTAGTTCTTGGTTACGTGTACTCTGTGAGTATGAAGAGTTGTATAAAAATGCATTGCAACATTTGATGCCTTTCCCTACCACTTACTTATGTGAGCAGAAGTCTTCTGCTCTTTGCAGTACTAAACCATTAAAGCAAAATCGTCTTAATATGGAGTCGGACCTAAGATTGATGGTGACAAAACTTATTCCAGATTTCAATGCAATTATGGAAAAACACAAAGAATTTCATTCCTCACATTAGTGACCCCACATTTGAGAACATTGTTTATCAAGTGGATTCCCTTTTAAAAAATGAAAAAAGAGGCATTTTTTTTCAGTCTTGAAAGTTACTGTATTTTCAATTGAAATTTCCTTCACTAGGAAACAATCATGTATCTTTAGAATAAATTACTTACTGCATTATTTTTCTTGATCTTTCTCTTGTCAATAATAATTCTAATTAGTATATTTTTAATGCCATGTGAAATTTCTGATAGCATTGCAAGGGGGCCCGCAGATCACTTTCCGAATGAACGGGGGGTCCGCGTTATCGAAAAGTTTGAGAACCACTGCACTAGACCAACAATACCAGGTGCTGTTCTCGGTAATGCTTAACCTTCCAAACCGATTTTATGGATGCAGTTAGAAGCAAGGTTGATGCAATATACAGGCACATTTACTGAAATAAGCAACGTGCATAAATAAAATGATAGAATTCTTATTTCTTTTTCTTATGAAAAGCTGTTGCCACAAGGTGGAAACATTTATTCTGATATAAAAAAAAATCGAGTACTGAGTTAAAACTTGATGAATTGAGAGTCATAAGACTAACTTTTAGGTTTTTAAACTTTTCGTCGCCAACATCTTATCTTCCTAATAACACCCAGCTTTAAATCTATAAACCGATTCCACTAAAAAGTGGAACATACATATTTCAACAATTAAACGATACCGCGATACACTTATTCGATTTGTTATTTACATTAAGTTATTGTAGAAATAAATTAGAACATACGGTAGAAATAAAATGTCTCAATGAAGCTTACAAATAACATAAAATTAAACAAAGCTACATTTTAAATAATTATGTAAGGTTCTTCTCAGTATTACTACAAAGTATACTATTCTGTTCTACAGATTGAGAAAGTAATCATAAAATAACCTTTCCTTTGAAAAAAATCTGAAGTTATTTCGGTTGAGGATAAAAAATGGATAATGGGTCTGTTCCAGTAGTACTACCCAGTTATTTCTATCACAAGAAAAGCAAATCATTTTAAGTACCGGTAGCCATTTTAATTCAAAGAAAATGAAGAACGTATTGGTTAAAATAAAGTTAAATATAATTACAGTCTATTAACGGACACCTCTATATAGTGGACACCTCCAGTAACGGACATATTTTGTAATCCCCAAACACTGTAATAGGAAAAAGACATACTGACAAACCTCTCTAAAGCGGACACTCTCTAGTACGGACACGGACAGTCTTTTTTGTCGTTTGTATGTATTATTTACCTCCGTATTAGGGACACTTTCTCTAGAAATAAGTTGAAAAGTATTGTAAAAATACATTTTTAGTAATTCATGCATGTGTCACCAAGAAAGCATTATGACAACATTTTGCCTCCTCAACTATCTGCTCAGCAACCTAGACGAAGCGTCTCTGTTTAACAACACTTTCATGTCCTTTGCTTGCATTCTACTCCCACCCAACCTGTTTTAGACACAAAAGTTATTGACATTTGCCCGCCGTTTAGGATGACACGTTATTCTACTGTCCCGCTGGAATCTAACCAAGCAGAAGACAAGTTAGGTATTTTTTTGCCCGCGGGTATGCATATTGTCTCAAAAACGACACTACTGGACTGCAATTAGCCCACAAATTAAAGCGACATACTAAAAACGTAGTAAGTAGTGATAAGTGTAAAGTCCAGAAAACTATAACATCTTATTTCCATGTTGTACCTCGAACATAAAAGTATTGGGTGGGGGAGGATCATGCAGGCACCGTAACATTTTCGTAATATTCGTAAATATACATGATTCATGCAAAAATATCTTTCTAATTGAATATTACCTTGTTTACTAATTTACGTAACAATATATTGAAACCTCTTTAAGGCGGACACCTCTCTATAGCGGACAATTTTTGATTCCCCACAGCTGTTCGCTTTAGACAGCTTGCACTGTATAAAAAAATTAACAAGATGGCCTTACGGACCTCCTGCATTTGCAATTGCATAGTGTGTTTAGCCGCTGAATATTGTAAATGAGAAGTAATGATGATCAAATACGGTAATTCCCAGACTGACAATGTGTAGAAAGCTACGGTTATTACACGAAGATATCTAAAGTAATCATATTTACCGGGGTATAAGATGCACTTCCCTTTGAGAATGAGTGCAAAAATGGAATACATCCTATACATACGTCTATATTGACATTTGGATTATTTCAATTTCAAAAAGTATTCCTGATTCTGCGTTGTTCGATACCTCCCTTGTTTCAGTACGGTATGTAAGAGCATTCCAGCTACCCAGTTCAATGGCTCAGTAAATGTAGCTGGGGATATAATAGCTTTCTTTATCGTTTCATAGTATGTATACTTTCCTCTGAACACACATACGCTATAGACATTCCAAAAAGTGCGTGTGATTTTACATCTCGTTAAGTATTGTTAACTCCACATACGTTTCTTGCTAAAATGGCATTTTGTAGTTTTTTTTTTTTTTTTTTAATAACCTTTATGTGCGAGAAAATATTTTTTCTTCAAAATTGATCGCAAAAAATAATATATCGGTGCGGGTTAAATGTGATAAGTAATAATTTATATTTTGCAATATAAACAGTAAGTTTTTATTATTTTCCTTAAACTGTACATAATATCTGTATTGTTATTAAATTGTAATATTTGCATTTCAGATATGCATTCTGATAGCCCAGCTAACTCCAAACATCAATCCTCGGAGACCAAACTTGTTTTTCAAAATAGCGGATATCCTGATCGCCCTGCATTTTGCTCTGGATCCATACATCTATGTCATTCTTCGTCAGCGCCGACAATGTTTCCAGACCATGCTTGTGAAATTGTTGTGTCGCTCTTGCAGCTTGAAAAGTCCGAGTCGCGGTGGGTCAGCCATTGTTTCGTCTATGGAGCAATACCGGAGTTCAGGTGAGGCAACAATAGCAGTGGCTTCGTCAACAGATGACCACACTCATGTCAGTTTGTTGGAATGAAATTGTCTCTGGTCCGTTCATTGTGCACGTGCCAAAATGTCTTGTACTCTTCTTTATTCTTTGTTATTTCTCGTGGTCATACTTGTTAAGCCATATTCAGACTGCAAAATGTCATTGGTAACGTACTTCGACAACTTAGCCCGTTTAACAGTTCATACTGTGCTGACTACTACCGGATCAAAAAAAGTCGTTGGAGAAGGGCAGATTGCCTCCTGGACGATTACTTGATATGCGGAGTTTTGTATCAAGTCAGAATAAAGAGTGTAATATTTTATATATAGATGTGCTATGTTGGTCTGGATCTGGTTTTACAAGTCAAGGCTAAGGTGGTGTGATGTTTTTCTCCTCCAACTTCGTTCCTCATAGATTATTCATATATTATTGCAACCAAAGTACTTTACACATATAATAACCTATGTAAAACTTTGGCTATAGAAAGCGAGATAAATTTGTTTACGCATTCCAACATGTAATATTTGATACTACTATAAAACCCAAAAATAATATACAATATTGCTGTTTTTTTTTGTTTTTTTTTTTTTTTTGTTTTTTTTCATGGTGGGGAATAATGCGAAAGCTTCAAGAGAACTCCTGAATTTGGGTCTAGCATTGTAATGTTAAGACGTATGATGACACTTACCTGCTTACTTTCGAAGTAGAACCCTTGACCACATACGCACTTCTTGCTCCTTAAGTTCTGACATTGTTAGATACACCGATGGAAATCTCTTACTTCAATTTCCCGAAGTTCAGCCATAGCATTCGATTTTAATTTCACAAGTCACTAAGGTGAATTTTCCGAGTAGAAAAGAGGCAAAAGTCACACGTAGCGGGATTCAGAGAATGTGGTAATTATTCAATGATAAGGGTGAATTTTGGGACAAGGAGTTACTACACAACAAGCTATTGACTCGATGCGCTGAAGTGATGTACAAACTTCCTTTCTGTTACTTGTAGCACTACATTTTTCCGAAGACTATCTGGTAATCTATGTTAAACTTGTTCCACTGTAAATTATCATTAATTTTCTGTCTAGGGGTAAAAACCTATGGAACATCTATAAAACATGGATCAATATACATGTATTTGCATGACTTTTTCGTCTCGGAAACAATGTTGTATTAGCATCCCACTCTGATGACCGCATTTTATGGTTTAGTAGAAATAGAATCATAGGCAGTCACTACTGATAATCTTTGTAAGAGACGTCGTAGATGCGTACTCTTGTCAAACAGATATTTGGTAGTCAGCTATCAAGTAACATCTCACCTGATCCATGGTCAGCTGGCTTAGTACATACTTTACATTGACTTGCTTCATTTTCAAATCACTGAGCAGAATTACATGAATAGATCCGCAGGAGATACGAACTTCTTGTTACAACTCTGTGATTATCATTCTTCGGTTACATCGAATCAGTTATTATACTTTTCAAATATTCATTTCTTGCTGGGTGTTGAAATTTCCCAGAGTTCCGTAGTACTGGCCATTCCACGTGTAACTTGTTTCTTCTTGAACTACGTATTAACACCAAAGAATGTCTTTATTGCACTTTCGCCGTAAGCTTGCTGCAGCACTGGTAGCATTTCTGAAGCACATTCGCCCTACTTGCACATTAACTTACGTTCACACGTTATTCGAATTGTGCAACTTCACTGGTCGACCAATACTCTTATTTAACTATCATTGAACAATAATGGCATTACCGAAACCCGTTCAGATATGTTGCAACTAAGGAAATGCACGCTAGGTATTCCGTCACATCACTGCATGCGCTGTCTTTTCTCAGATTCTTTAGGGGAGAAGATCAGGAATGTTTGAGTAACTCTATCCACTTCCGGCTGGAAATTTGTTTTCTAGAATATCTAGTATATTTCACGCACAATATTCTATCTGTTACATCTAAGATACGTAGTACTCGGATATTTAACGGAAACGATTGAAGTAGTACTTCAACCAGACGAATCGAGCATACAAAGGCAGGAAGACTTAGTTGTGTCGAACTCGAAACACTCTTGTACTAATGCTGATAACTTCCAATATTCAATGTCGCAATGGTGTGCAACGACGCTATAAATTTCAATTTATCTAGATAAGGTTTCGGCTTCTCTTATGATTTCATTATTATTTATCTTAGATTAGCTGTTGATTCCATCTGTATTATAATCTACATTCTATAAATTTCAAATTTTCTTATGTCTTTTATGATACAACTGACCACTTTTATGATATTATAAAGGGGATCGATAGATTTTCATATTGTGATTAATGAACATTTCAGTGGAACAAGAGCCAAGCAAAGTTACTTTCCTAATTCACAATTGCATGTTATATTCACCAAATCCTAAACGATAATTAAGTTCGTATACTGCCGTAATTTCTTAATACTAAATACCATTTCTTTAATTTTAGAAATAAATTCAGGGTTAAAGAGCCCGAGAATCTAAAACTTTTAGGATATATTATAAATAACTTTTATAATAATTTTGAAATTAAAATAGAAAATTCTTTAATAGCATATACTTGTTGGTCTATAATGAATTCCTTATATTCCTCATGTGAACAGATTATATTTAAATAACTCGCCGTCCAATGAAATAGAAAAAATTAAACCATATCAGCAATTTGTATTAATTTCAATGTAACTTCATTAATTTTAGTTGATAGCTATAGAAAGATGAAAATTACTATTCGACAATGTCAATCATCATTAAATACTAAACTTTATCTTAGTCTGTATCCACCGCCATCACTGTACACACTTTTACTGTTAGATATTTGCTTTAAAAAATCAATTCACAAAAGTTGCTTTTAAAAATCCATATTCATATTTGAATAATCTATGCAGGACAAAAACAGGTAGAAAAACAGCACTGCCAAAGTCTGTAAATTAGAGACGCCATTTTGGATAATATATCTGACATTATGAAGGATTATTACACAATTTCTTTTTATTAGATTTTCTCTAAACAGTTATTTTAAGCGTTTTACTTATTTTGCCTACAAATAATAATTAATGTAATACTAATATTAGTTGTAAGAAGTTAATTTTCACCAAAAATACATTAAAATAATCGTGCATAAGAAATAAACAAAATTAAAACCTTCATTTTATTTTTCTGCAACAAGAAAAATAAAAGAATTTCCAATATGGAGTCTCTAGTCTCATAAAAATGTATTTCTATTACATTTTATAACTTTTTATGTGTAGTGTAAACGCAATTTGTGTACGTAATTTTGCACGGCTTTTAGCACACGTAAAGTATGTTTTGCTCTCTTTCTTTCAGTGTTATTAATTGTTCTGTTAGTAGTTGTGTGTCATAGAATTTAGGTTAGGTTTAAAATGTTTAGATATGATCATATTTTCCAACATGCAGTTTCATAGATATCAAAGTTAAATTTGCAACTTGTGTGGTATGTAATTTTGAGCTTGCATGAAATGTTTGAAAGAACTACTCAAAATCCATCCAATATTGTAAAGTCAAAAACACTTTATGATAGTATTAATGTCGTCAATATCACTTTCAGGTGAAAATACTGACTGAACTTCACTCGTTGTTACCTCCGAGTGATGGATATAACGTCAATAGAGTGAAACTCATGAAAAGTCACTTTATCTGGGTGCACGAAATGTATTTTTATTATTTTTACATAGTTAAATGAATGGTGCAGATTCAAAATACGGCGTCATTTCTTCGTAAATTTAAGGTAAAATTTGTTAATTTACAAAGAAGAAGTAATATTTAGAGCACTTATTTAGGAAGGCTACAAATATGTAAAATATATATATATATATATATATATATATATATATATATATATATATATATATATATATATATATGTGTGTGTGTGTGTGTGTGTGTGTGTGTGTGAATATAAGAGGGTTCATAAATATGCAATTGTAATTCAACGTTAGTATGTAGTGAGCACCTAAGTTGGTGCATATTTTACATAATTGTCTTCCTTTATGCCGACACCCTTACCCGTTTGCTCTTACGGACGCACCCATGCACTGCCACGTTGACATTCCAGCTTCCTGTACTTCCAAAACCAGAATGGACTGGAATTACCTTGTAGTGATCGCCTAGCAAAGTTTGAAGTGTTTATCGCACTATCCCTTTTATGGCATAAGTTTTCTGACATTATTTATATTGAATAATCATGTAGACATATTTATGGCGTATAAGCTTACGTTTGCAGGCATATATATTTGAATAATTATTATTTCTGACTCTATTTACCTGCACCTAATGGGGTTTGTGTGTATATGCTAACAAAAGAAGTGTTTAGAAAGCATTAAGATATTATTTTCAACAAGAAATGTGAGTTTACTGCAGTATAAATTCGACTCCGTATGTCCATCTGAACGAAATTAATTTTAACACAAAGTTGGTGGCCTGCACACTATTGAAATTGCAATACAAACACTTTGACACCATTGCGGAGATAGTAAAGGGCCTCTCTGTGTTAAGTTCTATGGAATTATGACGTAAAAAATTATTGAACAAATAAGGAATACTAACAAATGAACCACCAAAGTTATGTTTACATTTGTTCTGCGTAATGTCAAGAGAATGTTCATCCAACTTTCATGAAAAAGTCACTATAATTTTGTACAATCCGCGGCAAAAAACCTGCAACATGAGCATATAAGTTTATTGTGAAATGACGAAGTTTTTTGCTCCAAAGTAAGTGTGCACGGAGGAGGCCGAGGTTTATCCTGGCGTGATTCATTCCACTTAGACGTTATGTTCATTCCATGTGCTGTTAGGCGTAGTTTCACAATAAACTTACATCCTCATGTTGCAGGTTTTTTTTTTTTTTTTTTTGCCGCGGATTGTACAAGAAATATCAGTTACAACATATCAATATAGTGGAAAAATATGATCATATCTAATGGACGTTGTAATAGTGTTTGTGAAATATTGCAGGTCAGTTTGACTACAAATCTCGCGTATTTGTGAATTTAAAATGTTTGTCTATTTTTGCGTTAAAATATTTTTATTGTAATGTAAATGTTCTAAATGTGTTACACAAGTTTATATGTTTATAATATTGTTAAGAATTTAACAAATTTGTACTTACTAAGTGCATATTAGTACTTACTTAAATAAATACCAAAAACTATATAGAAAAAGTCAAGGTACGATTGTATTTTTAAAGTAAAATATTATTTTTCTATTAGCACATACAAAAAATATTTGTAATGAAAAAATAATATTAAATACCTTGTTCATTAGAGTGGGAATGCATTATGATATTTAAGATAACTAAATTTAACAACAAATTTAAATTGAGTGATGTAAGCATATAAATAAATTATAAACACGAATCAGCAAATAACATAAGATACCTATATTAGAAACTTGAACGTAAAACTCCAAGAGAAGTACTGAGTTTTTTTTTAATTTAAAATTTAAGGTCACATTACAAACCACAATCTTGCCTTGATATCGTTTGGTATTTTAGTATAATAACAGATTATTACTAAAATTTTGTGATTTTTCATCAATATAATGATAATCTCATGTAAAGTAACAAGAATAATCCAGATTTACTAACCAGGCATTTGTATAGGTTAACAGTAATATTAATACAATTATATTAGCTGTTACACAATTTAAACAAATTAAATTTACACAGTGTACATTTTACTGTAAAGTAGTTTCGAAACGAGTGTAATATCTCACGACTATGTAGGGAACAGATTGTTTGAAACCTGTGCTTGACGGAATCTCTGAACGATTACAGTATTTTACATTCTTTACAGACAGGTGTCACTTAATACAAATTACTTCTATAAAATGAACAATGTGTTTGTTGTCTTAACTATGGAGTAGTATTCAGATAACTCCACAATATCATGATTGATACTATTCCAACCTATTGAAGTATAAATCCTTTGATCTCTAAAACTGTTGATCAGGGGCGGATCCAGGACGGACTTCTGGAGGGCAGTCGGTAGTAATACTGCTACTTAGAGTTACTTTTAAGAGCTCCAAACTTTTTATGGATGGGTTTATTTATATATAAAATAAAAAAGTTTCCTCTTCTGGGGGGGGGGGGCGATCGCCCAGATCGCCCCCTGGATCCGCCCCCTGCCGTTGATTCTAGAAACGTGAATTTTCTCCTTTACGGCCATTAACATACAATGTTTCAGTACTGTTCAGAAGAACAGAATAATTGAAAATCATCCGTTATCTTTTTTTGTGTCGTTGTATCAATTAGGATAGATTTTTTTTTTTCGGAATCACAGTAAATAGGTTGAAGAAACTACTATTGCACTGTTGAGTTTCAGCTAGTCTCTATTATACGTAAAGTTTTATGTGAAGAATTCCTATTACCTATACTTCTCTCATCATTACATAATAATAAATGAGATATTTTAGACAAAACAACCATTCTGGATTAGAACACACAAAACATTTTCCATTATTCAATAAGAATGGCATTCTTTTCTTTCCGCTTCGAACAAATTGCGCTCATTATATGTTAAATTATATTCACTTGTAATTGAGAGATATATAATTGCGTAGCATTGCATCAAGCACAGGTTTCTTTGAGTACAATTTTCACTACATACAGTTAAGTATATGATTCAGATGAAACTATAATTAAATAATTGAAATTACAAGCTCCAAATAAGATCACATCATGAGCAGATTCAAATATTTTGGAATTTCTTTCCCCCGTTCCTGTTTATGTGGAAGTGTCTTCTTTGAGTATATGATATTATAAATAACAATTTTACTTTTTAGTTAATAAATACCTATTTTGCAATTAAAATAAAATAATTATTTTATCAGAAATATTAACTTTCGTTAACTGGCAAACAGGAACATCAATACAACATGCTCAAAAAGTTTTAACACAGCGCACGAAACTCAAATTTTTGATATTCGTCTTGTATTTACGATGTTAATTTTTCTTCGTTCTAATGATTATAGTAACTCCTGTTCAATTAAAATTTTTATACGGTGTTCAAAGTGGTGTCTTTCAGGAAAAGGAAATGGTGTATCCCACGACCTCTCACCATGATAATGCGAGTATCTAACCTTGAACGTCCTACAAATGTTTGCGTGTTTAATTATCTTTGACTAGCCTGGAATCAGAACTAACGACAAATTTGTAGACATACCTTTTAAAAAGATGTCGAAATGCAAATTAATTTAAAATATCTAAATACAAATTAATATTTTAAACTATAATAACTAAGTTACTAGTAGTATTATTTAACATTATATATTGATGGTTTCTATCCTGCAAATGACAAATAATTGTTAAAAATAAATACGGATATTGGTAAGCGTTACTCACTTAAACAAAGAAAATGATCTCCGCTGATGCAATGAGGAAACTGGGTCTACATTGTGTGATATTTATTACTTTTCAATGCAAATTATTTCACACATAATATACGGAATTGTTAAATTTACTATCACTGCATTTAGGTTTGATTCTTTGTGAATTAATCAGTTACTGTGATGAAGCAATTGAAAATTATTAAGCATCTAATCGATCTTTCCATAAAAATTGTGTTTAACTATGAACAATGAACATCATCAACTTGATAGCTACCAAACTTGTATGACCTTACTCTCTTAACCTCTTCCGTGGCAAATTTATGTTTTCTTTTTATACTCATTGAAGGAAAATGTACAGTATATTGTATATAGTTTTCAACTATTTGTTTTAACAATGAAAACCGCTGAACAGACACTCAAATGCATTTGTACTAATTTAATTGCAGTGTTCGGTGTTCATTGAAGATTGTGCATACACACTGATGCTACTTGTTGGTCAACCATTGAACAAGTAATGTGGCACTGTCTGTGCTTTGTGAAAATTGTGCTTTCCTTGTGTTTAAAACTGTTTCTATTGAGTAAAAGGGACTATCAAAATAAACAATTGCTCTTTGTGTATTGCAGAAGACTAATTTTGAATGTTATATGCCAAATAACACTCATATTATTTTTATTTGCATTAAAATGTATTTGAGAAAAACATGTACAGTATACTGTACATTTTACCTACAGAAGTTCTACTCTGTACAGTATTTTTGTTGGATTCTGGTTGCAACGCAGATAAAAATGAAAAATTACATTTTTCAGTTTTACGTCTCACGATTATGCCGGCTGGGTTAAAGGAGACGATGATGATGAGAAATGGAGGAAATGATCGAATGAAAAAGTGGAAGGAAACGGGAGAACCACAAGAAAACCCAGGCACACGTTGCTTTGCCACCACAAAATTCACTGATGAAGTGTAAAAGTGGAAAAAGTAGACCATTCTCCTATTCATGATGTTCAGGATGAACCAGCCCGTTGCAAATATCAGACATACGGAAAAATCAAGTCTCACTTTCTTTGTCGAAAATACCAAGTATATTTGTGTTTAAACCAAAAAAAGTTTCTATGAATTCCACCAAAAGTGATTCTTATGCTGCGTAATTATAAAAGAGACCTTTCCACAGTACACTTTTTCACACTCGAAAATCTAGTACAGTGTTCTGAAATTGGCCATTTTATGTGCACTATATACAAATGCTACGGGGAAAATGTACATTATAGTTTACATTTTGAAAACTATATATATATTTAAAATTTTCATTATAAAGTGCCTTAAGGGTCCAAAATAAATGTTGATGACCAATAATATTAATTTTATCTCAACTAAATCAATAAGCGTCCCTAAAGCATACCTGAGTTTGATGTACAGTATACTGTACAAATCCACTGAGGAGGTTAAATTATTCCGACATATGTTATAGAATTTTAAGATGTACAGAATATTAAACATCATATGTTACTATTACAGCATATCGTCCAGTCAACATACTCATTACATGACTAACATTACTTTGATCCAACTTAACACATAACATTACTAAAGACTTAAATGGTACTGGGCTTACATATAAGCCTTCATGTATATTAACATATATACTTTATTCAAGGTAAAGAAGAAAGTTATAGCGGGATACCAATCATCACTTCACTTTCTATAATAGGAAATAATAAGTCTAAAAGTATTTGTCGATTGTTAATTTTCCCGGTTAAATATAGGCTTACAAATGATATAATGTATGATTAAACCCCAGCTACCGGCAGACTTTCTGAAATTGTTGTAATTTATTTGCGAAATAATATTAGGCATTGATTTAGTTAAGTATAAACAAAATTTACCGATTGAAAAATCAAGATTTTTTTCAAAATTAAATTCTTACTGTGAATAGACTTCCAAGTATACAACAAATTCAAGTAAGACTACTCTAATTCGTTTAGAACTCATCCCCTGAATTACTTGAGAAAAATATGTACATTAAGTAGGATGCAGAAAATTCAAAAGAAAAATATAAACTGCATTAACACAATTACAACATTGAAAAAGCATGCAAATATATCTTCCGTGATGGACTTAGAATAAGCATGATGTCTACAACTTGTTTTCTTCATAAATTCATATTTTTTAAATAAATGCTATATTTTCAAAATGAAAAGAAGTGATTATATATTTATTAAACATAAAATGGGTATAATAAAATTTAAAAAATGTCCATTTTGATTTCCTTGACGTCTCAACATTGTGTCATAACTTGTATGTTCTTAAATTATAAGAAACATAATTTATATGTTCTCTCATTTATATACTTATTATAGATCAATTCTAATTCTTATCCTACAAAATAACTTAAAAGTTCAAGTTCATGAACTTAAACCAAAGAGTTATAATAAAATTTTATATATTTTTCTGTTTGTAGCCATCATGAACAATACGCGTAGTATTATATACATACTTATGGTTTTAACAAACCTTTCTTCTCAATCTAGCATGTAATTAAGAATAAATTTAGAGATCATTTTAGCTAATTGTTGAGAGCATAAACATGTGATTTCACGTACATAATATATACTTTTCGACAATACCAGGAATCTCTTTCTGCTTACAGTGTATTTTAAATAATTTTCCAGAGAATATAATTTTATACTTGTCCGAACAACAACTACAAATTTGTGTAAATATTTCAGGCACAAAAACATTCTCATCATTATAGTACAGTAGATTCTGCTAACTTGTAAAGTTTGATATTACATAAATTTAAAATTTTCAAAACATGTAAATGTCATTATTTTTCTTTTAGATACAAAGTAGTATTAAAATTTAATAGTATTTATTTACATATGCAATTCCAAATTCTATTTACAGATTTGTTATGTGATAGTTATCTTGAGAAAAGTATATTTTCTTTAATGAATTGTTATTTAGCATGGTTTTAACAATTGTGTTGTGCATGAAGTTCTGTGTTTATTTTTAGATAGTTACTGTTTGTACTGCACTTGTTGATGCATGAAGAATAAATTGTAAAATGCATTTTTTTAAAATAAAACTTTCTGCATGTTAATATGTGTTATTAGTATGCAGCATTTTCTGTCCAGTACTTCAGTTTTTTATTGTACCTGTTGATATAAACCTAAGTATGTGGTTTGCTGTTTCACACTTTTGCATGGTCTTAATACCTACCAAGATTTTTCCTTCCAAAATTCATCGTTATTTAGTAATATGCAAAATCAATCGAAATAATAGAATATGCATGCAATTCTTCGGATATTCTATGATCGATTTGATTATAAGATTATAACAGTAACGTACGGAGTATATGTAACCTCTACTAAAGTTGGGAAGTTGGTATAACAATAATAATATTTGTTAGTGACATGTTCGTATACTAAGTTGCACTCAAGAAACAGTTCACTCACCATCCAAAGATCAGACTAAATAGGAAGTACGTATTATATGTGGTCGAAAATAGTGGTTACACGAAAATGAATTTGATACCATAACTAGAAAATGTACTACTATTTTCTGCGACAGTATTTAGATCAATGAAAATATGGATTAAGCAATCTTATTTCATCGATGCAGTGATTGATTTTCGTTGTATTTTTTCTTCACTATAACAATAATTGTTTGATAATATTCAATAGCAACATTATTTCCTGCATATAGTAATAATATTTTTTCTTTCTTCTACGTATGTAATAGTTTGAATCCCTTCCCCTCGAAAATTACTGAATACTTTACTTACTTTCCTATAAGATTTTCACCCTCCTTGTTGCCCTAGTGACTAGCATGTGTGTTTTTAGTGCATGAGGTCCCGTATTCAATTCCCGGCAAGAAAACTTCGAATGTATTACAGTGTTCGGATCCCACTTTAAACTGTATGGCTCATCCTATATCCTTGAAGTTGACAGGGACGTACGTAAATAGAAATCAATCAATTAAGCTATAAAATTTTGCATCATTATCTTACAGTGAACAGAAGATGATGTGAAAATAGAAATATTTCTATACAAGTAGATTTCTTTGTAACTGCGATCATGAATCCTCTGTCGTGGTAAGATATTTTACCAGTATTATGGGGGTGAGATGTGATAACACCCAAGTTTACATACAATTTTCTTTTTTAAAAAACCAATGGTACTTCCTTGCAATCAGTGAAAAATCAATAGAAAAGTATATCTGTTTGGATATGTGAAAACCCAACACAGTATTGAATGACTAAATCCTCACCAAACAGAATAATAATATTTACTCTTAATTCATAGAATTAGTATGTAGGACGAGTAAAAAAGTGTAGCAAAATACAATTTTGTTAAACATAAAATTATTTATTACAATTATTAAGTCTTTTAGACAATAAACATAATCTCAATTGATAATCTATTTAGTAGTTTAATACAATAGCTCAACAGAATAAAAACTTCCAGAGAATGTTAGGCTTCCTCTATTTCTATTCATATATCAGTGACTTTAATTTGAGTACAATATAAGCACCATACCCTAACAAGCATTCCCAGAAATCCTTCAATTAAAATTCTACAATATGCCATAGTTTATGTGAACACTGTATACAAATCTGACAATATGCCAAAGCTTTCTCGTCATAAAGTGTTACTTTCCTTGTCTTTCGTTTGGGAGACCTGGTTCAGTACAATGGTTTTACATGTTATGTGGATGGCACGATATACTATATATCTATGTATGATGTGATAATGATGCTGATAAGGGATTCAACTTCAAAAACAAAAAAAAAAAACCTTCAAGAGCTCCTATTGTGACTGTTCGTACGTCTTTAAATCACTTTCTTTTGGAAATATAATCACTTTTAGTAGAAAGTGACTTTAGAAAGAAAATACAATTATGTTACATGGAAAACAGACTCATCATATATATATATATATATATATATATATATATATATATATATATATATATATATATATATATATATATATATATATAATTAGTTTAAATAGAAAATATATATAGTATTAACCACTTTACATAAAAATTTATCTTATGATAACTTAGCCATAGTATATATAAAGGAAGAAACCTGAAACCTGAGTCTTGCCGCTATTCTCTTGAACGTTCTCTTTCTCAACTCAGATTGTTTCTCCCTCATCGTTTGTTTGACCATCTAGTTTCTTTTCAGGATTCGAAACAGAATATTTGCTACTACCTTTCACTTAATAATTCTCCATTTCTTCCCACTTGACTTCACAAGTTCCCTCCAAATCTAAATTACCTTTTTAATTTCTTTAGTATTTCATAACTTGCATCCCTAGTTTCCTAAGTAGGTTATCTGTTATCTTAATTATCAATCTTAAGCATCAATTATCTTTACCCAAATTTTGATCCAGATCTGTCGAACCGTTGCTTGGAAATAAATATTCACATTCAGAAACCATGGATTGATGTAATGATGGAAGTTTACCGGTATATAATAGTAACTTGCTGCAGGAACAATGAATTCATTTAAATTTACATCAAGAGTTATAATCACAATTATCATCAGAAAATTAAAAATACTGCTGTAATTTTAAAATATTTTTACTGATGTTTACAAGTTTTAGCATCTATTTACCACCAATCGAAACAAAATACTGCAAAAATGAACTGTTTATGCAATTAGCCATGCAATAAAAATATTTCCTACTGTTATATGAACAAACCAATGCATGTGAATTAGCTTATTGACTCATTAATGCTTCGGAAAGGATTTTTACTTTTCCTGTCAAGGAAAGGATAATTTTACTTTTATTTATATTTAGTTATATTCTTAAGGATCTAATATATAAAACAGAAACCTCTCTTTTTAAAAGGATATTTTTAAGGGATCTTGATAATATATTATGCCTCTGAATAACGGATTGATACAATTAATAAGCACTTCACAGATAAACATATTGACTGGACAGCAAATGGAAATTTTGTAAAATATCGATTAGTAAACAAAACTTTTATGAAAATTGGTCTCCAAATTATCTACCAAATTTCACACATTATGTCTAAAAATAAGTTTATTTGCTACTCGTAACGTTATCAAATAACTGCAAAAAATGTGGAGCTTAATTATCATATATTAGGGATTTAAAATCATGAAAAGTATAGCGCATTAGAGAGAGTTGCAATAATACTCATGTAGGAATATAATGTTACAGTATTTCTGAAGGATTTTAAAATGTTAATGAATGCCTCTATAAATTCAAATTGAAACTGCTTTACCGAAGCAAGAGTGAAACAGCCAACTTTTCTGTAACACTTATCCCTTGTCAGTAAAAGAATAAAGTACGAGATTAGAAAGATAATAAAACTAAGCTCACTCTAATAAAAATAATAAAGTTCGAAAGTAATAAAAGGCAACGTAATGATCTACAACATATTACAAAGTGAATGGAATACAAAAACACGGAAGGATTTAAGGATGTTAGATAACAGAAGGAACTTTTTATGTTGAGAACATGCCAGGGAGCGTTCTTAATATTGGAATGTGCTCTCTAGGATGATAAAAACGAATCTGCAGTAGTGTTATAACAGAGATGTTATTTATAATAATGAGTGTTTAATAGCAAAAGTGTCTACCATTCATATTTTGTCGTGGAAGACAAGAGTATAGAGACATGTGATAATAGGAGTATTTAAGAGCAAGCTTGGTTTATTATCCAACATGAACTATTCACATTAGACTATATTCAAGGTCGTTGTTCTTGGAACATTTATTGAATGAAGTTCAGACATTTATAGGAAAATCAAATATAATACTAAACATTAATTACAAAATTTTAATAAACAACTGTAATAAATATTTAATATAATAAATGTTTTATGCAATACATTTTTACAATGGATACCCTGGAGCAATTGAGAACTAATTCCATGATTCTTTGTTTTGTTAACACTGTGTTTACGAATTCAAATTGATTAATGTTATGACTAAGTGTCTTTAAAAATATAAAGTTGAGTAAATCTTCATAAAACCAGTGGTAATTAAAACAATTAATACTGTAAAATAATAATAGTATCATTGGCAACACGGTCACAAGTCGTACCATATTAATAATCATTGTGTAAGAATAATTGATTTATCGAGAATGATCAACATGGAAAATAAGGAAAGAGTTGATTAGTGCTGGAGACTTCTTAAATAATTTTATTTGTTACAACTTTAATTTATAGCATTTTTAATGATTCAATGTGTTATTTAACCCAAAAACTCGAGGCAAAGATAATTACATTATGTGATAGCAGGAATCATTTAATGAAATATCCATGGAACACTTCTCAAATATCTTCAAATATGAAATGTTCAAATTTCTTCTTAGAACACTTTTCAAGAAGATTCTACTAAATAATTCAACTTTAATTGTAAATGATTATTACAGCAAGTTTAACTAGAACAATATAATATTAAGAACAGTAACTAAACATGAAAATCATCATTTGCGTCATCTAGGTCTCTTGCGATAGAAAATAATGAATAATTACATACAATAGAACATAGTCTATTAGGACAGTTTTTAAGTTTACGACAAGTGGGATTACTGAACAATTACCAATTAGAGAATCGACAAATATACCAATTTATATCATTACAAAACAATTATTAATAGGAATATTAAATGATGTAGCTGACTGTAACTTACACCTGCATTCTAAATTATAGAATATTAATTGAGTAGTGATGAAGATGACGGAATGAAGGAAAACATACACTTACTTTACTTAGATGAAAATTAATTAATTATACCATACTATTAGAGATAGAATTGATGAGCGATGAAGCATTTATAATGTCTTGTGTATTGAAATTCAGTTGATATAGTAGGGAGGAGTACATTGAAGTTGCGTGAATGTGATACCAGTTGAATTTTCACTGTTTTTATTAAATATCAATGTTTGTGGTTCTTTAATTATCTCTTTAGATCAATACTACAGTGCATATAATTTATTATAAAGTTTAAAATAATGAAAATAGTGAATTTCAAAGAAATGCCAAACTTTATATCAAGACATTTGAATTGAAACACAATTCAAATCGTAATAAAGTTGTAATAGCATATCCTAATTTAAAACAATTTATCATTTGAACAAATAATTTACTATATAACAATTTATAAGTACATAGAATATTACTACATAACATTTCCTTAAGACTACATATTAGATATGGCGGAATATTCTGGAACCTTTCAAATACTATGAACTTACAATTTTTGACATAAAATAATTTAAATAACTAGGATTACTATATTAAAACTGGCCATTCAGAATTGTCTGTGTCACTTTATTTGAATCTAATCAAAAAACAATCCTACATTAAAGCAATACTACATTTATACTGAACTTGGCTTTAATAGCTGCCGCATATTTATTATAACCTTTCATGGTTAAGAAAATTTGAGAAAGGAAATGTAGTTGTCCAAAGGAATTACATAATATACGTCAACATTCACTTAAATTCAAAAAGGTTTGATAGCGACGTAAACTACTCGGACGTAAACGTAACGACGTAAACTAGTATTAATAATTAAATTAACCTGCAGATTATGTAAACAACTGGTATTTAAAATATTAAGTGCATTTTTATTAGCCACGTATGCAGTTTCTTAAGGCAGTGTCAACATGAATATTATAATCTTAAAATTCACATAATTTGGTAGTAAAAATACAAAATTTAATGTTTCCAGTGAATTTGTGAAGAATGAATCAAGATTTGGTTCGTAAGACCAACATTTTGAGACCTCAAAGAGGTTATCTGTTTTCCAAATAAATTGGAAACAAAAGTTGAAAAGTGAATGTCGATATCATAAGCGTCTTTTAACTGTGAAATGATAATAATACTTCAACTAATCCTGATAAAGCTATAATCAGAAGAAACTGTAAATTGATAAATGACGCTGAGAACGAGTAATTGGAACTAAAAACCAACAAATCATAACTTTTTTGATACATCTTTTTAAACCTACATGAATTCGACATACGTTTTGGCGTTTTCTGTACGAAGAAAGCAAACAATCTTACGAAGTTAGATCAGTGTAAACTCTATTCATATTGAATTAATTATAGTAAGAACTGTTGGTAAATAAATAATTTTAGCAAAGATAAAAAGAATTTAACTGAATTATTACCGTATGATATGTCGTGCATAAGAATAATATGGAATAATTATAAATTTTCGATCGATTTTCAGCAAACTATTAAGTATAATTAGTACAATGTATGAAGTTTTTAGCATATATTGGTATATTTTCCATTATATAATCTATCGTTCATATACAATTTGTTACAATCTATATTGTTTCACATCAATGAAGCTCTATACGTCTGTCTCCAAACATCCCAGTGATAGCACTAAGAACTAGTACTGATGCAAGTGACGGTAATTATTATATGTTGCATAAAATTCTTTAGGTCAGCGTTTTTATTTTATTTTTTTAGTTTTTGGCATACGAACTCTGCAATTTAAAATGTTGCGGCGACCATATAAATTTAATTATTTATTTACAAAATTCTAGGCAAATTGCTTTGTATTTTTTATCATAAAGAAAGATTAGTAACGGAACTGCAGAAACTATTTCCGAATGATGCCTTGCATTAAGCGTAAAAGAAAACGTTGACACCACAAAACACTCAATTTTAGTTTAGGACTAAAATCCAATTTTGACGTTGGCTTAAATTGAATTCTATTTTTTTCAATGAATATTTAAAGATGATCAACCTTTAACAGCAATTAGAGTTACTGACAGAATGAGTTAATTTGACCTTTTAACCCTTTATTTTTGGCACTAGGGTGTAACATTAAAATGATGTACCTTTGGCCATAATTAAACTCATTGTAAAAATTTTAAAATAGAGATATAAGTCCAAAATCAAGTATGAACTTGTAACCAGGTCTAAGTGAGGATTATATTACTGTAGAATTTCATTTCCAAAATCAATAGGCCCTGTCAAAAATGTACACCTAAACTAAAGAGAAGAGTTAAAACTGAATTCTCAAAAATCAATTAGTTCGTTAAAAAATTCAACCAAACAAATTATCAAAATTCAAATATAAATATTTTTAACTTTAATTTTTAAGCCAATACCGATTTTAGAAATATGTGAGCTGGGTTATGGGTGAGACCATGTACCCTTCTTAGAGCTTTATTTTTGACCCAGGGTATAGAATACTGCACTCTAGTCCATCAAATGTCACAAAAACTAACGGTTCAAAATTTTGGTCCAAGAGTTCACAACTCATCTTTAATGGATCCATACTAAATTTCAAAAGTTTTGATAACTTCTGTTTTATATATATATATATATATATATATATATATATATATATATATATATATATATATATATATATATATATATAACAGAAGTTATCAAAATCGAGGGCATTATCGTATAATTATAAAATGTTTAATGTACTGTTAGCGTGCCTAGGTACCTAAACATACAGATTGCTTTTTAAAAACTGATTAACCTATTAAAGGAAATTTTTCTCTGAATATTTTCTAGACCTGTTTTCATGTATGACTATTTGAAATGCAGTTTCCGAATAATTAAATATGTTAAAACTTTAATTTTTGCTGTTGAAATATTAAATCATACATTAAGATATCTAATCTAAACTTTAGTTAAATATGATTCTAAAATGTCGAATGATTAAACTAATTTTTTTCAATTATTTTAACGTAGCTGCATCTTTTTGTTAGTAAATACAGAAAATTAATTTTAAACTGCAACAAATTTCTTATTGATTTACACAATTTAACTATAAAATTCGTAATTATTGAAGAGGATTTTAACTGTAATTGATTTTATGTTATCTAATGTCCAAACTGACTATATGCCAACATAAATTTAATTTACCAGCCTATATTCTGCATATCATACACTCTTAATTCTTTTTATTGTTCAGTCTTACATTCTAGATAATCTTTACTCAAAATCAGATTGATACGAAAAGACAAATGCAAATAATAACACTAAGTAAAAGGGGAGAAAAAATATTTCTAATGTGATATTGAATTTCAATATGGGAATAATACTAAGTTGTTTAAAGAATTCACAAATTTGTTGAAAATTAATCAATCTACGTTCCCAAACCTTAAGTATTGATATTAAGAAATTGATTTTGAGTATTAGAAAACTCAGTACAAGAAATCAAACTTTTTACTTAAACTATCTTTATTTTTAAAAAGAATATTGTAATATCTGTTAACATTTATTAATAATTACGAGCATAGTTATAGCTCTGAAAAAATATTCAAAACAATATCATTAAGTAATAAAAATGATGATAAAATATAATATTTCTTCATGTTCTGGTATTTGATTATTCTGGTTGCCACGTTTTTTATATTTCTGCAGTGATTAGTGTGATTTTTAGATAATAAATTTAATACATTTATATTCCCTGAACATACACCACATGTGAATGATCTACATAACATTTGAAAGAAGGTATTGTAAAATTCAAATACCACAGATAGAATGCTTGCCTATTGTATAGCCGTGGAGCAGCGTCAGCTGAGAAAAAAAATGACATACAAAATGGCAAATATTATCGTGTTCGTGACATCATTAAAACTGAGTCGACGACACCTATATAGTGTGAGTTTCGTCTTCGTTGACAATATTCAACAATGTTGGAAAAGACGAAATACATGATTTACAGCAGTCGCAAACTTTAATGAAGTGATGAGTGAAAAATACTTGTGCTATACAATAGTCATTTTGATCTCAACTGACATTGCTATATGCCTTGCATTAGGAGAGAGCTCTAGCAGTGGTATTTGAAAATATATGACTTCTTTCAAAAGTTAGTACATAATTTTACATACGATCTATCGTTAATCCAGATCTGCAAAATTGAATATATCTTTTTAATCGTACTGCATATCAGCACGATCGGTGTAATATAATTATAATAACTTCTTGTGTAATTGTTTGCAAATCTAATTTGTGCAATCTTTAATTCTAACAAATTAAAAATTTAACAACCCCCAATACGATTTTAACGTAATCTATTTTTGTTTTTCAGCTGTGTAATGGTGAAGGTGCACCTTCCAAAATTCCACCACTTCTCACCCTCACCATGTTTATATCATCAAGATCTCCGACCTGAATTGATGAACCAAAGATAAAATCCCACAGAATTCTGGAGAAGTCTTGTATAAACCAAATAAATCTCTCTACTGTGACATTTTGCATTTAAAATACCAACGAGTACATGCAGTATATTTTAATAGTACCAATGAAAATTTTATAAACATTGTATAAATGCAATCATATTTTTGTATTGTTGCTAAATCTAATTTTGTAAATACAAATATGTAAATATGAAAGTTAAAACTTCATTTGCATTTATTTTTGCTAATCTAAATAATTCTTAATTACAAATTTGAACATTACATAAATATTTTTTAAAAAAAAACTACCTCAAACATAGTGGCAAATTTACTTAACTTCAACTTCTGAATCAGGTCTAAATTCCTAAATGGTAAATTATTTCAACTAAAAAACTCTCATTTTCCATTACGGGATATAAAATATTTTTTCTGTACAGATTCCACATTTTTAGATTGTGAGTGCACGTAGTAACCAGAGAAAGAGAGAGAGAGAGAGTGCAAACGAAGGAGAGATGATTTAAAACAAATATTACCAATGTCTGTAATGATATTCCTAAATAATATTCTATTAGAACTTATTTCGATTTAAATTAGGACATATCTGACGAGATTCAAAATAAAATATTTGTTTTAAAAATATATCAAAGTACTTACTAGTAAAATTCCTGGTATATGCTGTATAATTTATTTGTTTAAACTTGTCAGTAATATGCATTCCATTGTCAATTATGCAGGAAATAACTCTTCGCAATAGCTAAATAAATTTAACCCTTTATTGGGCAGTGTTGCGCATTCTATTGCGTCATACGCACGAATTATAACTTCAGTGATAATTTAATTGGCATTATTGCTTTCATACAATATTCATATACATGATTTGCGGGTCGCTTGTTTAGATACTTCTGATCTTCGTTAACAGGGGACAGTCAAATTTCGTATTATAGAAGCTTTATCTCCTACGTTCCACGAAAGTTCTTTTCTTATTTTTCTATTTGTGGTTTCTGGCTCTGTAGGAAAATATTTCAACGAAACTGTTGGTAATTATTGAGAGTATTCTTATGATATTTTACCATAATAGGACACTGCTCCTCAGTAGCTACACATAAGACTTATTTTATGGCAATGTTGCTTTGAAATAAAAACTGTATTTTGTAACCAAAGTACAAAAGTACTTTAAAAATTACGAAATTATGATCAGGAAGACATGGTTCAACCATAAAAGCAAACTAAATATTTTAATGGTAATGCTATCAATGCTTGCCAATTAAAGGGTTAAATTTATCACAACTATCGTAGAAATTAAACCTAGTTCTTGATAATGCAGTTTCTGGATAATAGGAACTATTGAATAATCACCTTGTAAAATATTTAAAAGAAATTAAACTACTAACCATGCTATAGTAATTGATGAAAGGGAATGTAGTCTGCACTGTACAGTATAAGAGTATGTAATCTTGTCAGTAGCATTTCGCATGGGTAATTATTAGGTAGCTTTCTTACTAATAAA
This sequence comes from Thermobia domestica, assembly GCF_964235325.1. Lineage (NCBI taxonomy): Eukaryota > Metazoa > Arthropoda > Insecta > Zygentoma > Lepismatidae > Thermobia > Thermobia domestica. Next base: position 371,724,887 of record NC_137454.1, read on the forward strand.
TTACTCTGGTTTTACTAATTTTAATAAGGAAAACTTGGATAATTCTTTTCCTGTCTACACGATTTGATCTTTCGAAAACTTGTAATCCAAACTCACAATAACCCGATGTAAATAATTTGTACACGATAATTTACCATACATGAAATTGCATCGGCTAAAGAATTTCTTATTTCCTAGTACTGGACATGAAAGAAGTTTTCCATTTTGTAAAATACCTATTTCAGTGTTTTGAGCCACGCTGAGTAACCATGATAAATTAAGAAGTTATTTCAAGTTGTAGGTGGTTTTGGAAATAATATACAACTTAAGTGTTCAATATATGTACATTTGAAATGTGTACATGAAAACTGTAATAAACATATCAGGTAAATTTGATATGTTTATATTATGATTTTAGAAATGAAGAAAATGTACGTAATTAAAACAACAAACAACTGTTAACAGTACCCTATGACAGATCAAAGAGGTATTTTATTGTATACTATATAGGAGGTTACCACCTGACCGACTTACAACCAATCAGTCGTAACAGAAAACGATCTTAAGTCGATGGCTAACCGTGTCGTGAATAACGCTTATCCTGGGCTACCCCTACAGCACTGCCCACGAGCTCCTGTAGCCTTTCCGTTAATCAATTGTAACCACAGTTTCATATCAACTTTGAAAATGCAGGGAATAAAGTTTAAAAAAAGACAGACCAAAAGTCAAAAAGGGGCTCATCAAGTATGAATACCACTCATTCTAGTTTTGGAACTTCTTGTATAAAGCAGAAAACAGATGTTCTGATGAAGGCAAAGATACTTTTCGAAACTGTCACGATATTATTCATTAAATATTATATGATTTGGTCAGAATACGTTTTTTACTTCACAAGTGTATATTGTATTTGTAATTCAAGTAACAAAATGTTTTGATTGCCATAATAAACTTGGTTTTGTACGTATTACATAAAATAATCAATCAAATATTCAATCAATCAAAAATACATAAATGGTAGAAAATTCTATCATTTTATTATATTATGCTGGTTCAAACTTAATATAACTCTTCAAATATAAATTAATGAGAAATTTCGAAAATAGTGTCCCTGATAACATTTTTCAGGAAAATTAATTCCGTCCATAATATCAACAACAAGAAAATTAAACTGTTCAGGATATTTTGGACCTATATATAAATGTTTAGATCATTACTCAAGATTATATGTGATGGGATTTAAATTACATTTATGCAAGAAAGTTATATTGTCCTAAATAAAAAATGTGTACTTTTGGAAATCTTCGATTCAATTGTAACATCATCAACGATTTTGATATAGTATGGAAAGGGTATATTCCGAAGTACACTCATGTCCAAAATTATTGTCGCATGTCTATAAAAATGTTGTAGGAATATAATTTGATAACGAATTCGCCCGGTATTTTTTATAATGTTAGTATGTATGTGGCAAAGATATGTATGTGGCAAATTTCATGTCAAAAGAACATTAAATAAGAACAATAAAACGAAAATAAAACTTTTTCGTTCATTTAGTTACATTTTGTTTTATTCTAATTTTTGTATTTATAATTCTTTCCCTATGAAATTTACCACAAATATACCTTTACCGATTATACACACAGTATCAGTTATAATGGCACTCAGCAAAATCATTATCAAATTATATTCTTACAAGAAGACAGTTATAGATATGAGACAATCATTTTGGACATGAGTGTACATTTTCATCCATGGTTTCTGTAAAACTGCAACACGACCTTCGGAATATTAATGATAAAATCTGTTTTAAAGAAATAATTTAAAAAGTATAATTATTTCGATTTGTTTTAATGATTGGAGCTTAACATCCTTTTCGAACACTGAAATTACGAGAAGTAAATCTATAATGGTAAATAGACACCCGAATTGCATGAATTTCTATAAGAATTGAATCCAGATCTGCACATAGATGATTATTAAGTTACTCTTTTAAGTTTTGTCATTCTTAATATTTAATCTGGGCATATTTGTTGTGTATATATTGAATTATTGAAGCACGTTGATGTTTACGTATATTATACTAACAACCAATTGCAAGTTGTTTATATATATATATATATATATATATATATATATATATATATATATATATAAGAGTAAATTATTCATTTCATACTAGAAGTTGTCAATATCAACTTTTATAAAAAGTGTATACTATATTGCATTATGGACTGGAAAGTAATGGTAGAAAATTCATTAATTCATTTTTTAATAATTTATTCATGATCAAAACAGGAGTGAAAAAATTGTGATAATTAATTGTGCTAATTAAAACTTTATATTCCTACCTCAACTCCTAAAGCTGGATCACTGTTTGTCTTCACTCATGCCCATAAAATAAAATGTACAGTATTAGATCATGAAGTAATTTAATATGATTATCAAACTACTTAGATGAATATAACAAAACATTGATTTGCTACGTATTCTTTTAAGAAGGAGTTATATTCCGAACACGAACACCTAAAAGCACATGATAAGTATCAAACTAATGGACGAATACTAAACTATGCCCAATCTTACTTGATTTTCATGAGTATAAGGGCACAACCTCTTATTTGGGAAGCAAAACATTATATACACAAATGGTAAAATAGGTTATTACTTACAGGTTGAAGAGGTCTTTGAGCTAAGTACAGAATTATGTGTAAATGACAGTCTTCAGAACTTACCATTTACTTTAGACTCAAAGAAAGATTTTTGGCTGGATTTCAGATTAAGTTTATACTATAAATACCAAATTATTCCGTAGTGTAAATATAGTAATATTTAGAAAATGAGCACATTAGCATAACATCTGGATCCCAAAAATATGCATATAGTACTCTCCCTATATAGTAATTCAGTTGATAGAAATTTTTTTTTTTTTTTTTTGTATTTGATTCTGCACTGTCAAATCAAATACATGTATATTATGCATAAATTATATATTTGTGTTTATACATTTCATAATAACTAAGATACTGAATGTTTATCATATTTTGGTTCTGAGTTATGTAATGAAAAATTACAGAATATTGAGTGAGTTTAAGTATATTAAAAATGATGTGTTTTGTCAAAGTTAAAACAAAACAATAATGCATTACATCTATTGTATCATGTTGTATTGATGTACCTGAGATATTTTAATGTAAATAAAGTAATTAATGTAGTTATGTATTTTGTTATTTTACCTGAAAAGTCTCTAATTTATACTAACGAAATAGAAAAATAACGTATTCTTGGCCCAGGGGCGTCATTTCAGACTTTGTTTGGGGGGCAAGAGCACCATTGACAAGACTTTCAAACTTTGTATTAGTATATTAGTAGACAATCGACTAAAGTATATGTATTCCTCAAACTCTTGGGGAGGGCAATTGCCCCCTTCTGTCCCCTAAATGACGCTCCTGCGTTGACCGTCAATGACTAAAAATATACTGAACCAGTTTCCGTTAAGCATGTTTTATTTACTTACTTCTTAATTTGAAAGTATGTAAGTATGAAACCATAACACATCTTCTTAACTTATCTAATTAATGAGAGCCCCCTCTTGGCTAAGCGGCTACCGTACGCGTCTTTAGCATCGGACACCTAGGTTTGATTCCCAGAGGAGCTCATGTGGTTCAGATCCCAAGGTCAGCTGTAGGTTCAGGTCTCATATAGCCTTGCTACTGAAAGGGACTGTAAATTCACGGTCAAAATCAACGTAATTATGATAGCATGAACGGAATCGTATAGCAAGTCAGACGTCAAAATTTTTCGTCGTCTAAAAAGGTGAATTAAGTGGAAAGTGTAAAAGTCATTTTGGTATAATAGTAAAAATTGGACTTTATCGGCATCAGAACCCCCCCCCCCCCCAAAAAAAAACAATGGATTGCATCGAAATGCCCAAAGGACAGTGGTGCTAAAGATTCAAGCATTGGCTGACGTCGATAACAATGTGAAGGAACCGCCATGTTGTGTAAAGCGATGGCCATGAAATTGGTACGTTAATTTTTGGGACCACCGAGCAAAACCTTAATGTTCTCGGGATTTGGCGAAAGAATAATTAAAACCCGGATCAGCCCAATGTGACATATATGTAACGCAAGAAACAGAAGCAGATTTGAGTCATCTACTATCTCCTTCGCTGGATGAAAACGAAAATTACTTCAAATTTCACGTGAGAGGTCTGTCATGCACCTAAGGAACAAATATTACACCATTTCATTATCAGCAGGAACAGAAGAAGATCGTCATAATTATGTACAACTTGTCGATGTGAGTGCTGAGCACATGCGTCTTATTCTTTATTTCTTGGATGACTATCATAATAAATATCTATGTTCCATTTCGCAGAAGGGTCTACAGAGTAGTCTATTTTATCAGATCGCTTTTTTTTTATTTGCTTGTTTTGATTTTGTGTCCTTGTAAATTATGTTGTTACATATATGTTACATTGGGCGCTTATGTTGTCATTTCAGTTTTATGGCGCTTAGCCAACTATTGTCCTGCCTTTGTTTACGGTCTTGATTTTACAAACAAATATACTGTATTACTTTTAGTGTTATTACATTAAGTACGTACAACCATTGTCCAAAAATAATAACTGTTCTATCCATAAACGTATACAGAGGGCTTAGGGGAGCAGAACTCCCAAAATCTCAAGTTTATGCAATATAATTTTTTTCCTTATTTTAGACTTCCTTGTCATTATATTTCTTAGTTGCAAACCTTATTAAAAAGTCATGAATTGAAACGTACTTCTCGCTAACATTGGCGTAACTAGGGTATTTTGCTGGGTGCATGGTGCCGTACTTCTGAAAATTGCAATGGATATGCGTGAACTGAGATAAACTTATCACGTTGTTTTCGTCAAGTGAAAAAAAAAATACGGAGGCAGCGTTGATTCTGGGAATGGCCTGACCCCCTGCCCCCATTTAGTTCGCCTATGCTAACTATAGACTAAACTTGCTTTCTTATAAAGATAATGAGGTAGCCATGGACATAGCAGGTATACTTTCGGATTTGGAATTTTGAAACAAAGACATGTTTTTCGTATACATCGCTTCCATGTAGGATCGGCTCCAGGACCGTGGCCAAGAAGAACTAATAGAGCAGTGTTTTTGCGGCTTTTAAATGTGGTAATATGATTGGGCCAGTTCTAAATTTTTCTGGCATCCTAAACTACGACCTTGACCGGTTCGAGTATGACATGTACTGTATATTGAGTGTACAGCGTATTTTTAAAATTTACATGTAAGAGAGATATAAATAAATCATTAATTATGCAAAACAAGCAAGTTACCACGTTTGCGAATTGGCAGGACAACCGCCCAATGTAACGTATATGTATGTCACACTCCTCACCGTACATTGAAAACCAATCTTCATAAAAGTTTCAAAATTTGTCATAAATCTCTAGTAAGAAGGAATACTATAAGCGTCATAATCATATTACATGAAAAAAATGGGCGGATCCAGGCTTGATCCAAAATTCATGCCGTGGGTGAAGTCTGAAGGATTTAGCAAGTAAGTGATGTAGTGTCAACACTACTAAAAAAAAAGTTTTGAAGCTAAAATTCAAAATTGTAGTTGGTAACTGCAGTGGATATTTTGTGTTTTCTAACACATTTTGACGTATGATTTGGTATACAGTTCCAGGTTGAAGGCAAAGAATATCAAGGAAAAGAGTACTAATTGGTTCCTATCATGAAGTAACAAAAGGGTGTACATTTAAATCTCCACAGATCAAAGAGACAGCACCAATGATAAGATTCTAGGTGAATTTCCACCTCAACTGAGATTTTTATGCTCCAATGAAAAATAATTTCTACATAAACAAAGCGATGTGCTAAGAAGACATTATAGCTGAATTTCTAAACTAAAAATTTTCGAACAAATTATGAAATTAAGTTTTGAAGTTTCTTTATGAAGGTTCCCAACATCAAAATTCCCTTGAAAACAGCCGAACATCATCGGAAACTACATTAAATAATAGAAATTCTAAAATAATATTACCACATCCATTATGGAATTCCTTCTTAAATATTTTTTGACGAAGTATAACAATAAATGTATACATGTTTTCTCAATTTTCTACTAATCCCAACAACATATATATCAGGTGATTCCGTTAGTCCGTACCAGGCCTTTAAATCGAAAACGGTTCGAGATATGTACAAATTGAAAAACACGTACCCCATTAGTTGCAAAGGACAACAGAGCGAAGTAAAAAGTTTCGTCCCAGGTCCCTCGCAGGGTCCCAGACGGGGTCCAACTCAAAATTGTCAAATGGAAAGAGGGGTCAAGTGGTATATCGCTTGAAAGCTCTTGTAAAAAGAAAGAAGCTACAACAAGTCACGATTCTCTACGATCACCCTATTCAACATGGCGGCGGGTAAAATGTCATCAAAAGTTACATTGAAAACAATATGGCCACCCCTATAAATCTGAAACGGGCAGCCAGACGTAAAAACTGAAAAACAAGTGTCTCATTATTTCAAAAGTACATCATATCACGGTAACCAGTTCGAGACATCCAGGCAGGGTCCACCTCCAAATTAGCAGTTGTTTGATTGTGCTGGAGGGAAGACCCTGAACATTTTGAACAGCTATATTTCCTTGGTAACATACGTTTTCCAGGTACAATACTACAGTGACTGTTCAGTCCTCTTTCGTGACACTACTGAAAAGTGTGTCTTGTCTCGTCTTGTAGTGAACACTGGTAACATACACAGTATGGAAATGGAAGCGTTATGGTGGATAGGTAAGCACATTATATTGAAACGTCTAACGTTGTTAAGAATTAATTTACCATCGCATAACGTACAAAGGATTTACCTTGAAGACGGCTGCTCTCCGTTATGTAACAGATGTGCACTTCACACAGCACGTTTTACATCACATTTTACCGAAATTGTCGTTCATGTCCAGCAAAACAACGGTCCAGACGGCGATAATAATTATAGCCCACAGCTTCAAGCTCTGCCTCTCCTATGCTTCGAAATGCGGTCATTATATGTTGCCCCATATCTTCTGGTGTAGTTGGTCTATTCGTGTAAACAAACTCCTTGAGTCGACCCCAGAAATAATAGTCCATGCACGTAAGGTCTGGAGAGCGAAAGGAGTATTGGACCCTCTTCCTATAAAATACACAGGTGCGGAAATAAAGTATTTAATGCACCTCTGCATATACGAGCATCATGTGCTGGACAATCTTCCAATTGCATCCACATATTACGCCGCACATGAAGTGGGATGTTTTCCAGCAGTTGCGGTAGATGTTCTGTTAAGAATTGATGGAACAAAGCCGACGTTAAATTTCCATCAATAAACCAGGGACCAATTACATGTGTTCCAATGATACCACCCCACACATTGATGCTCCAACGTCTTTGTCAGTCGATCTGTAGTGTCCAGTGCGGGTTCTCTGCAGTCCAATAATGCGCATTGTGTAGGTTGACATGACCATCGCTTGTAAATATTGCTTCGTCTGTCCACAGCACGTACATACTGAAAAACGTTGGGTTGACGGGCCAAATTACAGAACTGGAGGCGCTTATTACGGTCAGCGTCTGTTAGCACCTGGCACAAGCACCTAGCACACGGCATCTAGCACCTGGTATATATGATACGGGTGGCGTTTATGCTTCCACAGTGTACGCAGTACACTTGTTTGACTCATTCTGTGATCCCGGGCAATATCTCTTGAGGATGCATTAGGACGTACTTCGACAGCAGCCAAAACATCAATAACAACATCGTTGTCATCTACAATTGGAGCATGTTTGTGACCCCCATATTGAGGAGGTATGCGCCCTGTTTGTTTCAGACGATTTGCTAACCGTCGAAGTACATTATGGGAAATTGATTGTCGCTGTGGGAACCTTGCGTTATAAATTCAAGCTGCAGATCTATAGTTTTGCCTACATTCCCCTAACACCATTAACATGTCAAATGCCTTCCCGTTCGTATATGGCATTGTTCCAATACAATGCTATCTTTAGCCGACACTGCACTAACACACGATATTAGGGTAGTACGTGCCACCTTCTACAATGAAATGGAAGCCTTCTGACACACACACACACACACACACACACACCTCAATTCGTAGCGTGTATTACTTTTGCACAGCACAAATACTTCACTACAATTCGTACTAACGACCCATCAGCAAAGCCTGCTCAACTTACTGTGGAACAAACTGTGTTCCAGCGTACCTCACGTTCGTGCCTTTCAATTCAATGTTGTCTGCGACTGTTTCTCTCGAAAGGCGTATTTTTTATACAACAAACATAAACCAGCAAACAGCACAATCCAGTTGCAGTAATCGTTATCAAAGATATGTATGTTTATTCATTTCGGTATTTCATTTGAAGTTATACGTTTCACGACATCAATGTCTCATGAATTTCACTTTTACACGACGCTGCAGTGACAAGCGCCGATCGGCGTCCTGCACATATGCCAAATTCAGTACTGGACGCCGATGGGCGTCCTCAGCAGTGAACGTGTTAACACAATTTTGTTAAAAGAAAAGGGAAGGCAGATGCGCAAACACATATAAAAAAACGTAAAATAATATAAAGTGTGTAATAAACTAAATGGTATCTAGAAATAAAGTTGCTTACGAAATTAAAATTGAAATAATTAAAGAGCACAACGCTACATTGTTTTATAAACACGTCATCTTACCTCCCCCCTCTAATTTCCTACATACCACAAGTGCCCATACTCTCATTTTCTTCGATTATTCAAATTTTCGATCGATTCATCAAATTTTCTTCTTCTTCTTACTCCTCGCTCTCCTTCCATATTTCTCTTAATGGTGATATGAAGAAAAGTTTTTCGCAAGGTGTATCCAATCCAACTACGGACACTAGATAAAAGCGTCCTCTTTTCTCCTACTCCTTCTAAAAACATCTTTGTTACTCTCACTGTAGATTTTAAGAATAAAATATATCGATGCTAGTTGCATCGCATATTGTATTTAGCGTCATTTGTCACAAAAATATTGTGTTGCGATCACTCAAGTCAATACTTAATGAGGCCTTTGACCTCTTTTGGGGCGTTTACACTTGGTCGATTTAGTCGCACGGCTAAATCGACTCGTTATATTTGCGACTAAATCGAAGCAACTAGGCCGAATCAGATCGATGGATGTGTTCAATTGTTTCAACCGAAATTGAATGCTGCTTGTCGACTCGCTTTCCTCTGGTCGATTCGAAATCGACTGGCAATTTTAAAGATGTCCAAGCAAGCAGTAATTGGTACAATTTGCGGTGTTATAGCAGAAGAAAATAGAACGTCTTTCAATTCAGTTGCCAGTCGATTAGTCGCCTTCGATCAACAAGCCATTAAATTGAAGTCCCGTTTACACGGTCGATTAAGTTGAAAGTGACGTCAATTCAATTGAATCGAACGCAAATCGACTAAGTGTAAACGCCCCATTTGGTGTAGTAAGCAACTCTTATCAAAATACTTCCCATATATTTGAAGTGAGCGATTTCTTCAAGCTCTCTTTGTTCTTTTACATGTATTCCTTTTCACTTTTAAATTTTCAAGTTTACCCACACGTCGTAAAGTTTGTACGTTCCAGTTTCCTATATTAATGCTACTCCATTGATTATTGATTTTTGTACATTTTGCGTTGCGTTACGCACTACATTTTTGCGAAAGCTGGTACGCAATAACGCCCTACATCTGCAGAAAAATTTTCAGCAAGATTCATCTATGGATACGGACCTTAGATACTTTCATTTACTATCATATTTATATTTTTCTTTTAATTCATTATTTGAAACGCAACGTGTTGCAAATAATCTAAATTATACTCATGAAGCATTGTAAATTAACCTGCTTTAGTCTCTCTGGTTAGAAAGAGTATCTATGCTCACTTGATTATTAGATCTGCCAACACTGATGCCTATAATCCTTTTAAGGTTCCTTCATCTTGGTTATGGAAACCCCGAGTTGGTGAATTAGGAACGATGGTGGGATATAATAACAAGGTTAGTAGGTATTTTTGTGTAAACCTTTTTTTAAACATGTGTTTTAATTAATCAAGTTCAATATGCACATTATGGAGATATATAAATATAAAACGTGAATGTGGTGTGCAGCTTTCTTTGTAAATAATATGTGTGGAACTAGCTACCATAGAATCGTGACAGACACGTGGATACGGTGAATATCAGTATAGCATTTTTCGTTGCTTACTTCAGTTATTAATGCACGTAATATTGCACTTTAATTAACCAACTTTTGCAGTTAAACTGTACGAAACCGCTAGTATGGTCGGATAGAGCAGACCACGCTATTACACATCATGAAGCTTATGCGAAGATGTCGAAATGAAGTTATGAACTTGTCTGGTTTGTGAACTTCTTTTAAAGGAAGTTATGTGAATAATTTGCTTTTGTTAATAAAGGAAAATCCATGCTCCGTACTGGTTTGCTTTTGGCGCAGCACTAGAAAAAAAGTTGAAAACTTAATTTCCCTGAATTCCTTCTGGTAATAGTATACATGAGAACCCCCTGATCTGCGTTTCTTCTGTGTTCTATTACCGCTTCCGCATGAAATACCATAAATTTTCTACGTTGTCCCCTAAAAGGTTTTCGCAGAGCGTTATGAAAATCTCACTCGGCATAGATAAAATTCAGCGTGGCCGCCGGAAGTAATTGTTCAAAAGATCCTGGTTTAATTTTGGCGCACCACATTTTGGAAGATTTACAGGTAAAATTCAATGCTTTGCATGAGAATGCGTAATTATAAAGAAAGATTATCTGCAAGCGATAGAATTAAATACAAATTCAAACATCTGTATTTTGTTTACAAGTGTAGGGTTACTAGGGTAAAATCATTACAAGTGATTGACAGCAGATAAATGAGTGCATATGAAAGATGACTGTGTTGGAACTAGTTTCCAGCTGCGGTTAATTTCCTTATAGTGGGCAGAAGCTGTAATTAATTTTGCAAGCGGAGCGCTACTAGTATGAAACCATGACCAGTGCTATTAAAACTATTTCCAAAATCCACTCGTTTATGCGTTTACCCGCCTTCGATAACGCGCCTCCTCTCTTCGGACGCATCCCCATGCAAACGCTCAACCCCTAAGCTTCGCCTTGCAGTGACTCGGTTAGATACCAGTTGTTTTTTTAGTGGTCATCTAGCACAGATTGTTTTGTGCTTTTTGCAATGTAGATTTTGTGCATGCATCCAGACGCCGTATTTGTGTGCAAATCTTAACGGGATTGTAATTTTTCAAGATCCCTTGAAGTTAAGTATTTCAGGTAATAGTATACATGAGAACCCCCTGATCTGCGTTTCTTCTGTGTTCTATTACCACTTCTACATGAAATACCATAAATTTTCTACGTAGTGCAATAGTAAGAAGTATCCATGTGCACAAGACATGCGATATGCGTTAAATCCCCCCCACACACAGTCATAGATAAAGTACAAGGGCACTACACATGAAGATATAAAGTACAAGTACGTTCTTTTTTATTTTCGTATCCGTCGATAAGTAAATAAAAGTCGCTTTGTTACCCCCTTTGTAAGTTCGTACATACTCAATGAATAATCTGTAAAAGTATGAGTGTCCTGCTCCTTCGGGAACTGATGCAGATTCATGTATACTATATCCCTATTGGGTATTTCATATGAGGTATTTTCATGTTGCCCAGCGAAAATCATTTAGGAAATAAAAAAGGAATCGAAACAATTCTGATTTTTCAACAATTATTTCGAGTGGTGCGCCAGAAGTAAACCTGCATTGTTGAAAATTAATTGTTTCACGATTTGCATATAAATTCGGCTTGCTAATGTATGGTATAAAAGCTAATATGCAAGAACCACTAACCAAGCTGCTAGGTCATCACCAAAAAACACGAATACGAGTCAGTGTAGGGTGAAGCTGGAGGTTGGAGTAGGCAAATCACTGATTGTGGGTATGTGGGCATTACTGCTACATCGCCGCACATACGTAAATGCGGAGAAAAATGGAATATTAGTTTTTCCACCGAAGTACAGTGTGAACGTATGCATAAAAACTAGTGCATAAAGCACGAACCAACTTGTGCTAGGTGGTCATTTTAAAAGCTCGATTGCTATCTAACCAATATGTATGGCTTATGTGTTGACGGCTTTGGCGGAGATACTGAATGCTATTGCAAAATGTACGAACAATGTTGAGCAGAAAGGGTTCATCTATTTTTTCTAAAGAATGTTCAGTTTCGGTGGTTTTTGTTCACAAATATTAGGTTAGGTCTAAGCACTTGCATCTTCCATTTCTTCCGTAAATTTTGGCAAGGTTCTAGAACACATGTCCCCCTTCTCATTTAATTGTAATAATGCCAGAAAATAACGTGCCCTGCAGGGCTCTAACCCGCCTTCACTCGCTTGCGCTCGCTCGCTCGGCAATACTATGTGAATTAAATGTTAAACTTAGGTACAGAAAGGAACCAACATAACTACTAACCTATGTGGCGGGACCTGTGTTCAAGGACCTTCCCCTAACTTTTTCTTCACTTATTTCTCTCACCTGACTTTCACTCTCTCTGACTTGATCCATCGTAAAGCACGTATAATTTTACACTTGTAAACCTAAAATACAGCTGTACTTGCCTACTTTATATTTAATTCTATCGTCTGCAGAAATATGTTCCTTATAAACATGTCTTTTCATACGAATTATTGAATTTTGCCTGTATATCTTCCAAATTGTAGTACGCGGAAAACACCCATTGCGCAAATTCTGAATCTGGAACCATGTATAAATTCATGATATGCATAAGATTGAGTACTAAGGCATTAGAATGTTTGACCGAATTTGATAGGACCGTTGGTTCATCGGTTGATTGAAAAAAATTTTTTGGAATTCTGTTCAGCCCTACAAGCTAGTGAACAAAAGTAACTGGTCAAAAATTACAAACTGCGTGCTGAATGTATTATTGCTAGTTTTGGCTGGTACGTTACGTTTCGCTTCGTTCATGGTATTACTTTGTTTTAAGAGGCCACGCTTACATTCATGCGATAATGTCCTCTCTTAGCACGAAATGCACTCTTATTGCATTGGAAAATGTTAAGGTAGCAGTTGTATTGCTCGGTGCAGATTGACTTCAGGAAGGCTGGGTATAAAACACGCACCAGCTTAAAAACCTCAATCGATTTGTGCTAGGTGGCCACTAAAAAGCATATATGCTGTGTAACCGAGTCAGAATACAAGCGCAGCGGGGGAAGCCGAGCGATGGCGAAGGAGCAGGTCGGTAGGGAGCAGGCGCATTAACGAGGGTGAGTACAATGCATAAACGAGAATGGTAGGGAATGTTCTAGAACACAGGTTCCGCCGTATGGGTTACCTATCTAGGTTTCTTTCTGTACCAAAGTTTAATACCGATTTAATCCATGTAGTATTGCCGAGCGAGTGTTAGCGGTTGAAGGCGGGTTAGAGCCCCGCAGGGTACTTCGTATTACAGCTAAATGGGAAAGGGGATCTGTGTTCTAGAACCTTGCCCACTATGTGACATAAGAACACGTGTCTTTGCAACACTTCTGTGATCACTTTGTACACTATCTTTCATAGCATATCACTTCAATTTGTGGAATACTACATGGTAAGGAGCTCACTTTCTATTTCGTATTTCTACGAGATTATACATAAGAGTTGAGATGCTTTTATATTTTTATTGTTTGTGCACTTCTCCAAAATATATCTACGCGCCAGAATTTTTCGAAACCTCTTCAAGTAGGAAGTGTGGCAACAGTGCATTCGAAGGAGAGTGGGAGAAGTGAAAAGTTTCCAACACTTGTCACTGTTTGCTGTGTGAAATATTAATCTTCTATTTTGTTACTTAGTGCATTGTTTCGTGCAGAACAAAATAGTATGTTTTACTTTTTGCAAGTGCAGAAAGTTTTTGTTGTAGGGGAGACAAGGGTTATAAGAGACACGCCCGGAAAATGCCCTAAATGTCAAATTAGAATTATAAAAAGAATAAGTAATGGCAACGTCAATACCTTTACTTTCCAACCACACGTGTACTTGTGAAGTAATGTGAGTTTTTATATTGTTGTCCCACTATGAAAAATACCTTCACTTTGAACTTACCACGGGAATTGGGGACTGTTTTTTTTTTTTTAATTTTTTATTTATTTATTTTATTATTATTGTGAGAAGCTAGTTAGAAATGTGGAAATGACTGCAATGTAACTTTTTAACTAAAGATTATGAAGATTGTTGTGAAATTTTGAAAATTGCTGTAACATTACATTTCAGATCCACCTAAAGCATGCCTCTTATTACCCCAGTTCAAATTTATGTTTATTTAGCGTATGTGACAAGTGTAATATGTTATATTTTGTATATAGAAAGTAAATAGGAAAATTCCTACTGTGGCACTCCAGTCAGTCTGTGCATGGAATATGCTTTGAATCAACTAATTTCATTATCATCCGATGAAAGTTCGCCAGAATAAATTGATCCAACCAGAGCAGAATCTTGCTTAGAAATATATTATGCTATGCTTAGAAATATATTACGATCTTGACTTGTATGTTGAGGATTATTGCTTTCTCAGATGGTCTGTGCAAGGGTAAATTTTTGAGGAAAAAAAAAAAGAGCTAAGTGGTTTCAATTGGCCCGCCCATGAGACATTCAAACAGTGCCATCCAGATTTGTGTTTTATAGACCTAACGATATGGAGGGAAATGGGCCATTTCAGATTTTCAGAAGACAGCTCCAAAAATTCGCTGTGTATATAGCGAAGTGAAAAAGGGACTTTTGAAACCAACGCAGAAAGATTTAGAATGACTTGTTTTTTGGTAAGCCTAGGTATTTGTACGACTATTCTTAATATTTGTTAAACGCATGCTTTTATGCCAACAATGCTTTTTTGCCTATACATTTTTCCTATGTTTAAGTAGCTCAGCCTAAGACAATAGGGCCTACCTGCCATAATTGTTATACTAAGGTTAAAATTACTTTAAATGTTAACTTGAAGTTTACATAGGCTAGCATAACATTTCCAAACTCTTGTACATTTTTCATACGTTCGTTCGACTGCACATCGTAAAAATTTAATAGTCATTTTACGTTCGTTTTACATAAACTTTGGTCAACAATAGGTTTCCAATATTTTTCAGTCTTCTCTTCTCGTATGATTACAATCTAATATCTGTTTCAGTCCATTTAAGAGTCGGAAGGAGTCAAGTGACCTTGACAAATCAAAGATATCGCAGTGCAAAGTGTTTCCTTATTTTGGCAACAGATGGGGTTGTTGCTGAAATGCCGTCAAAGCAAATGGCACCCCTCCTTTTCCTTCGTTTTCCCCTGCATGTGATCAAAGTTGGACAGCGCAGGAGGGGGATGGTTACGGATGTAAATGGGACAGAGGAGTGAAATTCCTTTCCTTTGGCTAAAAGAGAAACAGAACTGAAGAAAAAATAAATACAGAGATATTGTAAGAGGGACCAACATGATATCAGCCGTCAGCCACTCAAATATCTACAAGGGGACCGCGGTGGCTCAGTGGTAGAGCGTTCACCTCTGGTGCATGGGGTCCCGGGTTCAAACCCTGCTCCCGCCAAGTGAACTTTGTGGTGGACAAACACCGTGTGCGTGGGTTTTCTCGGGGTTCTCCCGTTTCCTCCCACTTTCTTCATTCCACCATTTCATTCATTTCTCATAATCACCGTCTCCTTTAGCCTAACCGGTATAACCGTGGGACGTAAAACTCAAAGATTTCATTTCATTTTTCAAGTATCTACAACGGTCACAAACATACCATAGAGAACTAAAGCACTTGTCGCCTGTCTCTTTCTCAAAGGATTCTACCTATGGTAAATAACGCGGGAATAGTGCAGGAAGAGTCTGATATAAAATGAAGAACCATGCAAATATTAAAAAAAAAACCAAAAAAAACCGGGAGAGTCGATATTCTAATTTATTTTGGGCCTTCGTGGTTAAAAAAAAACAAAAAAACTTGGAATTGAAAGGCAGAAAACCCAGACAAAGATCTGAAATGTATTGGCAATGTGACTCTTTTAGTGGAATCCATTTCTTTATTTTCTTTTCAAAATATGATCACCAGATTTACCCTCTGTCTCGCCTTCACATTCGAATGGTCCTGGGATCGATACCAGTAGCTGACCATCCTGAATTTTTCCTATTACAACAGGAAAGGGACGCAATGTTACATTTAGCCTTGGGTACCGGCTTAGAAGGACAGGAGGGAGCATATGCTCTGCTTGGTATTGGTTTTTATTTGGGGAAATAGACCACTTCATTAACAATAGAATTAAAAGATGTGTCACCTTCTTCAGGAAGGTACACTCATGTCCAAAATTATTGTCGCATGTCTATAAATATGTTGTTGTAGGAATATAATTTGATAACGAATTCACCCGGTATTTCTTATAATGTTAGTATTGTACAATCGGCAGACATGTATGCAAGTTTCATGTCAAAAGAGGAGTAAATAAGAACAATAAAACGAAAATAAAACTTTCGTGTCCATTTAGCAACATTATGATTTACTCATTCTAATTTTCGTATTTATAAATATTTTCCTATGAAATTTACCATATATACATTTCCCGATTATACACATAGTATCAGTATTAAAAGTACCCAGCAAATTCAGTATTACATTATATTCTTACATGAAGACAGTTATAGATATGCGACAATCATTTTGGAGATGAGTGTACAAGGACGTAACAGGTGTTTGTTTCAAACATTGAATAAGTGTTCGTATACATTGAACTTATTTCCTGACGTCATAGAACTAAGAACTGTCACAGAGCGACGTAAGTCCGGCGACAATACAATATTTCATTTTTACTTTCATACTTTGCAATATATCTATTTATTTTAAAAGCAAATTTTAATATGTTTTTATTTTCAACTATTTTATCCTAAAATAAATACTAGCCTTTAACCAGCCCTTATTTCCCTGGTTGCATATCACTTTAGGATTTGTAAAATGTGTCCAACGAATAAAAAAAAATGATAAAACACCTTTTAAAGACATTCTTTTGTTAATCAATTCGCACTAAAAAGTTAAAAATAATCTTATTTATGCAAGCCTAAATAAAAGAATGGGGCGCGTCATTTTAAGAATTTATAAAGTAACTGTATGTAAGCCTATATTAGAGCGCATCCCTTTTGTTTAGTCATGCATAACCAAAATTGTTTTCTACTTTTAAGTGCGACTTGATTAATGAAAGAATGTCTTTAAAATGTTTATTAGTATGTTTTTCTATTATTATTGTTAATGTTTGCATCCTTGGCATAGGATGTTTATTTTGTAAGGTACCGTATGGTGCGTTTCTATACTACTAGGGTATATAAAAATTTAGTTTCCTATGCGATACATTAAGCAGCACTTTAAAAAAAAAAAAAAAAATTACTACCGAATATAGAGTATTTCTCCGCTAATAAGAGGGAGACAGATTGAGGATACTAACTGGAATGAATAAGGACTCTTCCCTCCTTGGTAAAATCTGCCGGAATCTGAAGCAATATCAAAGAAACACTGCTTCGAAAAGAGAGGGAGCAAACATGCATAAATAGATAGAGTCGGATTTAGGTTTCGTGGGGCCCCAAGCTGTTTAAGGTAATGGGGTCCTTTATGTGTCCAGATGAACATAGGCACCCTACATACAGAAATGAACAAACTAGAGATAATTTAGGAAGCAGACTAGCAGAAGGAGCCCCATTAATTACATGAACGTAGGCTACACAGCAGGAAGCATTGTTGCTACGTATATATACATTTTATTTTATTTTTTAATTTTCTTATATTTTAGAAATGTATATCCAGTTTTTCTTTAGATTTTTCGGCCCCAAGAGAGCAGGGCCCTAAGCTATAGCTTGTTTAGCTTATACGTAAATCCGGCACTGTAAACAGTATACACATACAGGCGCGGATCCAAAGGTGGCTATAGAGGCTATAGCCCCCCCCCCCCCCTTGACGTTCAGGTATACACTGGATAAAATGGGCTTCAATCCTGTTTACTCTGGATAAAGAGACAAACTATGGTTTGGCTCCTCCCTTGATCATATCCTGGATCCGCCATATATATATGAACTTATTTCCTGACGTCATAGAACTAAGAACTGTCACAGAGCGACATAAGTCCGGCGACAATACAATATTTCATTTTTACTTTCATACTTTGCAATATACAGTGGACTCTTTTTAATTCGAAGTCCAAGGGGACACGAAAAAACTTCGAATTATCCAAAATTCGAATTATCCAACAACATTTTTTTTCACATATATAACAACAAACAAATCAAAGTACTGTGCATCAAACACATATTCATATGGTGTAGACGTTACCTTTAAAGCAGCTTATTATTTGGGTGATCGAATACGGCAAAGTAACAAACTACATTGACTCCACATAATTCGAACTACGTGTACAATGGAAAATATATTTACGTACAACACTACAACATACATTGAATAGCCCAAACAATTAAACACCAGTCACAATTTGAATATTCTGTTCTCACTTTTAAGAAGTCGTAAACATCATTTGCTTAAATTTGATTGCTTTTGTTCGGTCAATAAATCTTGAATTTCATGTATTGCGTGGAATACGATACTAAAAACATTTGGTTGACTTTATCAATAATTCATCTTAAATTTTCAACCAATTCTGAAACAAGATGAGATTGGCACACGTTCTCTTTCTTTACTTCTTCCCCAACTCACCTTCATCTTTATCATTACATAGGTTTTCTATTTATCTTTTGTATTACTCTTCCCTGTGACTGCATCTGGATAACTGAAAACACGTGAAAACTGTATTTCCCTGTTTACATCTGTCCAACATTAAACATTTTCAACTGTATTTACTTCGAATTATCCAAAACATAGGTTCAAAAGTTCGATTTATCCACGATTTTTTACTATTGTTTTCAATACAGTATTCAAGGGGAATGGACTTCTGCTCGAATTATCCAATATTTCGAATTATATAAGTTCGAATTAACGAGACTCCACTGTATCTATTTATTTTAAAAGCAAATTTTAATATGTTTTTATTTTCAACTATGTTTGTGTTGAGTATGTTGTACGATGGAAGCTGATAAAAGAGCTTTATATTATTCTTGATTTTTTGACAGGTAAACAAAGAATATTTCGGGGATTAATCTACTCGATTATTATAATAAGATTATAATAATGTATTTTATTTTTTCTCTTGTATGTATATTCTCAGTCCTGCAGGAAGTTTTCATTTCTTTCTTGGAATAGATAAACGAAAACTTTGGTTCGGCTTCTCCTTCACAAATCTCTGTCGAAAGGTTGACTTTATCGCTACCAACACAAATTACTTCTTCTCATAGAAACCATCTACAAATACACTGTACTGCTGAAACAGAAACCATCAACTAAAGAGGTCATAAATTTTGCTATTCCTCGTGTTTGAAGTTCCCGTTCTTCACAACGACTTCCTTTCTCCCGCCCCTGTTAAGAAGTTCAAAATAGGTTTTCAAAAGGACTGGCTCCCGCTGAGAAGGAAAGTGGGATGAGGAATGACTATAGTGCCATCTAGCAGTTAGACGGCCAAGTACGTGAACACGAAAAAATCTGATTTCTGTAGATTCAATAATGAAGGATATAATTTCTCATCGATTGTGTAATGAATGTCATTGGAAACAGCGAAAAAATAGTACAGTAGCGCACAAATACAAAGGTAGTATTCCATTCTCAAAAAAGTCCGAAGTTTTTAGCTCTTTTCCTTACTGTAAAAAAACAGAAGACTTTTCCCTCTAATTTTGATCATTTTCTTATGGGAATTTGGATTATAATTATCTGTATTTATAAGAAGAAAATATCACGCACAGTGTTCAAATTGCACCTTTAAAATGAGATGCATCATATTGAGTGAGCTATTGAGACATTTTTGCGAAAGAACGAAATGAAACCATGATTTGCCTAAAAAATGGTTGAGATCCCATGTTAAATTGAACACCAATCTTCCGGCCGCTGTGGCGCACTCCTTCTCCCTCTTAAGTTAGCAAAATCTAGTTTTCAAATGTGGTGTGTTTTCTTCATTGAGAATTTAGGCACTTTTTAAGTTCATTTTCGACATTATTAAAAAAAATTCTTCTCAGCATTGTTTCTTATTTGGCAGTGTGAGTTTTATCCATGGTGTTTGTAGATTCCATAAAACTCAACTATACTTTGTTTCAATGGTTTTTGATATTTGATACTGGGGCAAATGAATTTTCAGGACGGACTATTGAATTTCATTTTTTAAATCTTCATATTTTAGGAACATATGTACACCTTGTCTCAAAAAGGTTGAGCGCATTCTTTATTGGTGTTTTGAGGCAAAAATTTTCAAAGTCCAGCTTCGGGTATCTTCGGGAAAAAGTAAGCCAGGTTCGAACCTCCAAGCCAGCCTTTGCAAAAGGGTAAAAGTTTGCAGATGTGTTTTTCTTCTTTTAAATATAATAAGACTTGTTACCAAGTGTTTAAAAAAGCAACATTGATTGAAATACTAAATGATACAATATTTCGAAACGTTTTTATTAATGTGAGCACATGCTTGTTTGTCATTTAGCTCTCTATACGTAATGGAACATTTAAATACGTTAAAGAATCTTTCCATATGTAAAAGAATGCTCAAAATTAAGAAATAGAACATAATTATCGCCTGAGTACTAAAATAAAACTCAAAGTAGAACAGAAACTGCGTTTGTAATGGATATGAATGTCATAATTATCATGAGATCCGTTATACATCGCTAGAAGCTTAGTTCTAGAAGTCCTTGTGTTAGCTCATTGGTAAGCTGTCGGCTTTCAAATCATACGGTTGAGAGTTCGATTCTCGTCTGGGCCAATACTTTTTTTTAAAATTATATTTTCCGCAATGCATGAAAAATTATATAAAATAATTACATTAAAATACATAAGTTGTTTATATATAACATAATAATTGCAGAACATAGTAAGTATTATGTTTAAAATATAACATCTGAGATAATTTTCACAGTAGTCGGTATTATATATGATAATGTTAAATACAAGTTAGGAAAATCGTTTAATAACAATAAATAAGTTATGTAGTGTATTTATTTGCAGCTATTTGTCATACAGATTTAACTTCTCAATATTCTCATTACAGTATGTTATTTATATTTGTGAAATACAGTATATTCCTACGGATATAGAAAGTGTATAAACAGAGTATCCAAAGTCGTATCCTGCTTCAAGACACAACTTTTCCCGATCCCCTTAACGTCACGGGAAGAAACACAAATTCTCTTTAGAACGGAATATCGTTACTTAGAGTCTCATTCGAATACGTTGAATATGCTTTTGTGTATTCATCTCTCTCTCTCTCTCTCTCTCTCTCTCTCTCTCTCTCTCTCTTTCGCTTTGTTTATGTGTGTATGTGTGTTGCGGAATATCCCAAGTTGAATACAACATTTGCAAAGTATATGAGCATCATTGTCATCGAATACCAGAAATTGAAAGTCGTGTTTCTTCAGGTTGGGTTTGCGTGTTCATGTTAGTTCACTGGTAGAGTACGGACTTGCCACTGAAGAGGTATTGAGTTCAAAGCCTACAGCTAATTATCATTCTTTTGTTAGTAGGATTGCACAGAAATCGGATACAAGGAGTGGTTTACTTCTAGAAATATTTTCAGAGGCGTTTAGGTAGCCCTGAAAAGGGCTTTTTTCGCGAGTTAAGGGGGGGACATTAATATTGTGTCCAAGACCCTTCTGAATTTATTACACGCCCCATTCTTCTGGGCATGGAATCTATTACATGGGTGACAAATCTATTTCCTTCCCCTACCTCCAGCCATGCTTCGGAAACAAGATGCCACAGGTCATCCTGAGTTCTTGGTGGATCTGCCTCAGGCCAACTTTCCCTTAGAGTACGCTTCACTTCTGCCCACATATTTTCCATGAGATTGAGGTCTGCTCCACGAGGCGGCCAGTCGATTAAATCAATCTCAGGGTGCCCTGCGAACCATTCATGAACCACATGGGAAGTATGTATTGGCGAATGGTATTGCTGGAACTGAATTACACCATCAGGCTGAAATACTCGTACAGATGGCACCATGATATTACTGATAATGTCTAAGTACTGAGCATTGTCCAGATGTCCTTCAATTCTATGAAGCTGTCCTGCTCCGCGACTGGAAATCCAACCCCAACATAAAATAGATACATGGCCACTGCGATTGCAAGCAGCCACATATCCATGGTCATATCGGGTGCCTCTCGGACGATACACAAAACGGCGTCCCTCTTTTGATGTTGTGAATATGGATTCATCTGAGAAAACTACGTTTTCCCAATTGAGACCCACATTGGCCTGTGCAAACGCGAGACGGTAAATTTTGTGGTCGTCTGAGAGTTTTTCCTTCACGGCAGCAACACGGCCACGTAACCCAGCATGACGAAGCCTTCGCAGAGCTGTATGCTTACTACCAGGAAAGAGAGAAGCTTCCCTTAGCTGTCCAGACGTCCTTAGTGGGTCTAACCGGGCTTCGTTTACTAATCTCGCATCTTGGGCTTCGGTTGACACATGCGGACGACCAGGAGATCGTAAATTACCAGTCTGACCTGTAGCACCATATTTCCGAATCCATCGCCTTCCTGTAGAGGCCGGGACACCTACTCGCCTGCTAGCTGCAGTTGCAGAATAACCTTCCAACTCCCATAAAGTAATTACTGCTGTACGTCTATCCATAGTTACCAATGTTCTGAGCTGTGAGAAGGAAGCAATAGGTAAAAGCTAGTACCTGGCGTGTGATTGGTTACTTGCACGACACGCCTATTGTCGGGAACAGCGTTGCCAGATCTAGCATAATGATGCTAGATCTAGCATAATTTGCATGTCTCTAGCATCTAGCATCTTGCTTTTAGCATCCTGCCCAAATCTAGCACAATTTCAGCAAGTTATCAAAAAGCCGTAAAACCTGGAGATGAGAAAGAAGTTGGTCGTGGGAAGAAAAAGAACGGCAGAAATGTATCCTCTTCCATTGATTCATACACTCGGTAAACCATACAGGCAGTCTTATTTTCCGAAGTAAGTTCGGAACGGCTTTGGGCTTTTTTTTTGTGGCTCCACCCAGGGTTTTCTAATCCTTTAACTCCGAGGCATGGGCGGAGCTATGGGGGCCATTCTCCCCCCAACTTTTTGGCAACTTCACCATCTTTATTTCTGACTTCATGATCATATTTATTCCTGAAATGACAGCTCCGAGACCGACCAAAAATCTGCCCCCCCCCCCCAGCAGATGATTCCCAACTCCGCTTATGCTGCGAAGTAATTTTCTTTCAAAATATGTAAACAAAAACTTTGCATTCATTTATACGATATATACGCCATTGAGTCTGACAACGACTGCAGTAATTTAGTTGAGTTAAAATTTTGGTGCGTGAAGTATTGAGTTCTATCCATGCATTCTTGCTCTCTGTGTATTTTAAGTTACGTTATCATATCTCAACTTCCTTTTTTTAAAACTCCTGAATTAGTAATTATGAGGATCTAGCATAATTTGACCGAATCTAGCATAAGTTCGATCAGGTTTTGGAATAATTCCGAGCTGTGAGTCTGGCAACGCTGGTGGCGAACGACTTGATCAACGACTCGCGAAAGAAATCTGAAAATGGTGCGCCGTAATAATAATATTAAAAACAGTTTTTATAAAGAAATATTAATACATACGAAAAGCTGTTTAAAGAATGAATTGTTATACTGACTTTACACGTATAAAAACATATACCATATACCAAACAGATTGAGCGATATGATGATAGCTGTTTTGAGACGAACACTTTCGAAGTCCAACTTCGGGTATCTTCGGAAAACAGTAAACTAAAGCTGTTGGTTCGAACCTCCAAAGCCAACCTTAGTAATCGGGAAAAGATGTACAGATATGTTTTTCCTTCTGTTAAATATAATAAGACATGTTGAAATGGTATTAAGTGTAGAAAAAAGTAACATTGATTGAAATACTTAATGATACAATATTTCGAGACTATGTATTCACACTCTCGTTTCGTCATTGTGATTTCCATACGGAAAAGAGCATTTACGTATGAGCTCAGTTATATTTCAGAAGCAGATTCCGAAAAGCGGTCATGTTAGCTCAGTGGTACACCACCGAGTGTTTAAATCGTGAGTTCGATACCTGTTCAGGTGAGATTCTTTTATGATATTCTACTTTCCTCAATGCATGAAAATTATGTAAAATAGTTACATTACAATTCATCAGTTGTATATATATTTTCATACCATCAGTTGTATATATGAGTTGAATATATATATTCATATCATTTCACGACATAAGTAATTCTTATCTTTAAAATATAACATCTGAGGTATTCACAGAACGTCGGTGTGTTATGTGTGAATATTGAATACAAATTTAAAAAATCGTGTAATAGCAATAAATAAGTTATGTAATGTATTTATTTGCAGCTACTTTCATCGCAGATAATTTCTCAATATTCGCATTACGGCATTTAGGTCGAGCATATCGAAAATCGGATCGTGGTTCAAGACAAAAAAAACTAGCTAGCCCCAAACTGTCACGTAAGAAATTCACGAATCGCAAAAGTAAAGTGAAGAGATTGAGAGCGGTAATTCCTTAATCGCTCTCTCTCAACTCTCTCTTATCTGCATTTATACATATAAAAGTGTATGTATGTATGTTCCATCATAACTCATGTGTGCCTAGAGCAGGGTTTCTCAACCTGGGAGTCGCGGCCCCTAGGGGATCGCGAAGATAGGCGGAAGAGATAAATATAGTTAGAATCTAATACCAGAAATTATTTTTAAATATTATTTTTAATTTTGTTCTGATAGGCATACTTTTATTTTTTATACACACTGTAAAGAACAATAAAAAATAAGTCTACTGAACATTTTCAAAGGGTGTAGAATTCGTGTTACTATTCGGTTCAAAGTATCTTGTCGTCGTGAATTCTGTCGAGAAATTTGAAGCTTAAAATATACAAAACGATAATCATGCCTGTTGTTCTGTATGGTTGCGAAACATGGTCACTTACTCTGAGGGAAGAACATAGACTGAAAGTATTTGAGAACAAGATCCTTAGACGAATATTCGGACCCAAGAGGAACGGGAATGGGGAATGGCGGAAACTTCATAACGAGGAACTACATAATTTATACGGTTACCCAACATTGTTAGGGTCGTCAAGTCTAGGAGGCTTAGGTGGGCAGGTCATGTAGCTAGAATGGAAGAAAGTAGAAACGCTTTCAAAGTCTTGACAGAAAGACCAAACGGAAAACGACCATTAGGAAGACCTAGGCGCAGATGGGAGTAGAATATTAAGATGGATCTCGCTGAGATAAGAATACAAATTAGAAACTGGATCCAATTGGCTAAGGATAGAAGTCAGTGTAGAGCTTTTGTGAACGCGGCATTGAACCTCCGGGTTCCATAGGCCATAGAGTTAGTTAGTTAGTAGAGTTGTTTAAAAATGAATTTAAATCAAAGAGGTATGATATAAAACTAATGAGAACTGTATATAGAAATACTAGAAAAATACACATGAAACAAAACCTGCACATTGAAATACAATTAAAATTAAAACCTAATGAGATACCTAAGCATGGTGTAATTTCACTAGTGCAGCAATGCCCGGTTCAATCTTCATGACGAACATTATCAAGCCATTTTCAACTGATAAGCGATTTCTTATCTTTGTTTTAATGTTTACCATAAAAAAAAAAAAAACACTTTCGCACAAGTACGATATAGCAAATGGAATTATTACTTTTAAAGCAGCAATCACCAGACCAGGATATTCTTCTCTCCTCATCAGGCAGAACTTGTCCAAGTCTTCGTTACAGAAAACCAGTTGCAAAGACTTGTCGCATGATCATTCTATTATTTGGTCAAGAAGTTGTGGGCTTAGATCGGATACGTTAATGGCCTCTTCAATGAAGGAGTTTAACATCCATCTTGAACCATCACCTTCGTCGTTGGGAATATAGATATTACAGTTACTGTATCCACTGTCAGTGCCGGACGCCTAAAAAAGGGGCCACACATTTCGGAGGAAGTGTGTTACTCATGTTAGGAAAGTGCATGTGCACATGTGTAAAATAGAAGGAAAACGTAATAAAATGTGCTCAAAATTAAGGAAAGGTAGGGTTTATTTTGAAAATGTTATTGAGCTTCGTGCCAACCATGGTGGCGCTTCGTAGCTAGTCTGTCGACGTCACTCATATATACGGTGACATCGTACTATACTCTCGCCCCGGGCAATGATTTTCCATGGCACTGTTCACTATAATCCAAAAAAATGGATTCTACTATTATAGAAGTAGGTATGTTAAAAATCCCACACAAGCTTATTATAAAACAAATTATAAAAGGGTCGCTGGCAAGAGCGTGTGATAAAAGGGGATCGTGATAGGAATTAGATTGAGAACCACTGGCCTAGAGTAATTTTAACCACATTTCTTATAGTTTCAAAAAGAGTGCTGTCGGGTTACCTATGGTGAATGGGAGGGGGATACATATAAAAGATTGCTAGAAAATGATCGATATTAGATTCATAGTTTTCGGGGTCGCTTAGATAAATAGTGAGACTTTCAATTTCGCTTAACTCCGATTAAGCTCTCATTAGTAGGGATGGGCACGAACGACTTTTCTTTGAAACTCGACTCGACTCGAAACAGACATCTTTGAGGTCTACTCTTGGACTCGGCGCGAAAAATATCTTCCAACTCGACTCGGATTAGAGTCAAGTCGAACCAAAACGAGCCAAATCCTGTGTGTAGTCCTACCTAGACAATACATAGACAATAATTATTCTATC
Source organism: Thermobia domestica (assembly GCF_964235325.1). Lineage (NCBI taxonomy): Eukaryota > Metazoa > Arthropoda > Insecta > Zygentoma > Lepismatidae > Thermobia > Thermobia domestica. Next base: position 371,751,726 of record NC_137454.1, read on the forward strand.
ATCAATTATACTACTGTTACTACAAATAATAATAATAATAATAATAATAATAATAATAATAATAATTATTATTATTATTATATTATTATTATTATGACAACACCGTGTACAAACATGAACGATAGATGGTTAATAAAGGAATACTAAAAGCTAGTTGACTGCCGACGTCGGTAGTCATGAAGTCTACAAGGCAAGGACATCGTTCATTACCCTAAGCTGTAAGCGTCGGTGGAGTACAGATGGTCAACTATTAACCTCTCGCCAGAAATTGGTGGCCCCGCAGCGACGATCCGTGATGGCCCAAGTTCAATTTTGAAAACTTTACTACCAGCGGCAGAGACGCGATGAAACGCCAACGAACCACAAAAATTACTCTCCCAAAATATGTTAAAATGCCTATATGTGTGATTTGTTTATATTTAGGTGAATCAAAAAAACACAAAACAAATACGCCGGGGTGGACGCGAACTATCAATATTACGATTACTAGGCACGTGTTCTTCTGACTTCCCCACGGAAACGATCATAAAAAGCTTGGTTGTTGAAGGATAAATCATTGACGTCTTAATTTAGCCAATCAGACAAACCCCTACATCTCGAGTTCTAGGAGGTGATACCGTGAACCGTTTCAGATTTATTGCTTTCTGGTAAAGTACTATCCATGCGCAAAATTTGAGCATAATAGCCGACATTCATCTTCGGTGCCTCTTATCTTTAGTACAATTTTAACCAGAGATGGTGTGGGTCAATGAAAATTTGATCCACGACCCACCATGACCCACTATCACCCACCACCCAAATGACCCATTGGCCCACTCTGACCCATCAACCATCGTGATCCACTCTGACCCACCACCAACTATGAACCACTCTGAACCATTGCGACCAACTCCGACCCACCAAAACCCATCGACATCAACTCTGACCGATGACCCACGTCCTCCTCTCCATTGACTAAAGAGATTACACTTGTAATAAAACAAGACTGTGAAATTATCACTTATCGGAGTTTGAATTTCTACCGTCATTGGCTCAAGCACCTCTTTGTTACAATACTGGTGGGTCTGACCTTTACGATATATAATGGCAAAGTGTTTCTCATTTTCCGAATTAAAATGAATTTAAATTTATCATATGTAATTATTTCTTTGTTGCCTTACAGACACATTCAGTAGAAAATAGGGTGAAATTTAAAAGTTTCGAATCAAGGAAAAGTAGACCAACGTAAAAAAAAAATTGAAAATGCCCATGTAATTACGTTTAGAATACAAATTTTATGGCCATTTTCTCTAACTTTATGGCTTGATTGCCTTATGCTCGGAACGCTCCATATATTAAACACCAGCTTCAGCAATTATAAATAGAAAGCAGTGGGTATAAAATTCAAAAAGAACTTTAGTTTGCATTACTCAATTTTTTTCTCAACTAATATCAATCGTTTTCGATTATTTTTACAAATCAACCCACTATTAATTTCCACTATATAGAAAAGGCACCCCCGTCCCCCCGCTCATAAAAGACAATTTTAAAAAATGCCAGGGCATATTCTCTTTATTTTTAATAAAGAGTTGTATGCTGAATTTCAGCTCTCAGTTGAACGGCTTGTGAGATACCAAATTTTTCGCAAAAATTCGGACTTCAACTCCCCCTAAGGATATGTATTATAATGAAAGTGACACGCGTATGATAACTTCCCAGTTGGGATTGGAGCCTGATTATATACCAAACGTCAATTCATTTGACTTTGCAATTTGACCGTGATGATTACGCAGACATAGTTACTTTCAATTTTTTATGATACATATCCTTATTTCATATGTTACAGATGATTCAAAAATATTTTTTCAAGCAGTTAGCTCCTCTAGAATCTCACAGGCTGCATCCCAAAATCCAACTCCTACTATCCTATGACAATCCAAAAGTGACTGAACTTTTTTTATTAGGAACAAATGACAAAAGAAAAATGGAGATCTTGAAAGTAAAATGTAGAAAAGCTCGGTGCCGCCAATAACTGCATATTTTTCCGCCCCTTCATTCCGAACTTAAAAATAAAACTTAATTCGAATATGGTTAATTACTGAATTTATTACAGTTAAATTCCACTCACTACATGCTATAGCTACAACTATGTAACAAAAATAACAACTGTGAAACATGTTCTGAATTACTATTACATTTCTTACGCAATTATTAAACATATTAGAATAGTAAAAGAGGATTGTTCGTGAAATAGTATATTTGCTCATGATTTTTAACTTTTTCATACGGAAAAAATTAAAATATTATTCAAGTTTTAAAATTTGCACTCTGCAAATATGTTGCCCTCTAGGCAATGGGACTAATGTGGACTAATGGGAAATGCTACACTGTTAGCGGCGCTGAAAACTTACGATTCGATTCTAATATCGGTTGATTTCGATATCTTTATGTCGCTACGTAACCACCCTGGGTGCTAATGGGAGCTTAATTGGACTTGAATTGAAAGTAGAGCTATTCACCTAAGCGACCACGAAACTATGGATTCGATACTAATATCGAACCGTTTCTAGCATTTTTGATATGTATCCCGACAGTACTCTTTTTCCAGACTGTAAGAAATATAGTTAAAATTGCTCTAGATATATTAGAATTATGTTGAAACACACACATAAATCCACTTTTATATTCTGTATAAATAGAGAGTGAGCGAGCGAGCGAGCGAGAGAGAGGCGACTCAAGGCATCACCACTTCCACATTGCAAAAGCATATATCAGGAATTGAATTGAAAATCTATGTAAAGACTTTCTGCTGTGGCATGCTTCATAAGCACAATTCCAGTCTGCTCACGTGACCATTGGGGTTCATGAATTTTTTTTGCGAGCGTTCCGACTTTGGATTCTCTGTTTATACCCTCTGTTTATGCATCGAATAACTTTTCAAGAACATAAATGACATTCTGTATTATGAATGTTGAGAATTACTCTCTATATGACAAATAGCTGCAAATAAATACACTACATGATTTATTTATTGCTATTGAACGAGATTCTTAACTTGTATTTACATCCTCATATATAATACCGACCTACTGTGAAAATTATCTCAGATGTTATATTTTAAACATAATAATTACTATGTTCTGCAATTATTATGTTATATATAAACAACTTATGTATTTTAATGTAATTATTTTATATAATTTTTCATGCATTGCGGAAAATGCAATTTTAAAAAAAGTATTGGCCCAGACGAGAATCGAACTCTCAACCATATGATTTGAAATCCGACAGCTTACCAATGAGCTAACACAAGGACTTCTAAAACTAAGCTTCTAGCAACGTATAACGGATCTCAAGATGATTATGACATTCATATCTATTACAAACGCAGTTTCTGTTCTACTTTGAGTTTTATTTTAGTACTCAGGCGATAATTATGTTCTATTTCTTAATTTTGAGCATTCTTTTACATATGGAAAGATTCTTTAACGTATTTAAATGTTCCATTACGTATAGAGAACTAAATGACAAACAAGCATGTGCTCACATTAATAAAAACGTTTCGAAATATTGTATCATTTAGTATTTCAATCAATGTTGCTTTTTTAAACACTTGGTAACAAGTCTTATTATATTTAAAAGAAGAAAAACACATCTGCAAACTTTTTCCCTTTTGCAAAGGCTGGCTTGGAGGTTCGAACCTGGCTTACTTTTTCCCGAAGATACCCGAAGCTGGACTTTGAAAATTTTTGCCTCAAAACACCAATAAAGAATGCGCTCAACCTTTTTGAGACAAGGTGTACATATTTCAAATCTCAAAAAAGTAAATTATTCAGAATTGGCCGAAGATGTTTCTTAAAACTTCTAATCATTTTCTAGTCTGTGTATGAGCAGTGAGAGCCCTGTCCCTTATTACCTCTTACGGTAGTAAGAGACATGGCTTTCGCTTTTGTATATTTTTTTAGTGCTGAGTGGTGTCTCGCTTATCATCGTGAAGAATCACACCACGGCGAAGACGACCAGGACCTTTTCGTTTGGTGATATCCCAGAACTCCCAAGTATCATGCAATGCTTTTCAACATTCATGGTTTCTCCCTGTTCCAAATAATTGATCAGTAGCACACCTAATACATCCCAGAATACAATGCACAAAACCTTCTTGGACGAAGCAACCACTTTGAATTTCTTCGTTCGTTGAAGATGCCTGCTTCCATTCTATAGATGCCGGCTTGCTTGATGGAGTGAATAGATATAATATTGTTCCTTCGAAGGCACGACACCACTTCATTACAAATTGCCTTGAAATTGAGCTCTTCCCAGCCACTCATCACCTCAATCTACCTATGAATGTCAGCAGGTGTAGTCTTTTTGACCCACAGGAACTGCACTACCGATTTCACTACTACTATTAACTGAATTTCCAGCCGAGTCGCCATTTTAAATGTCCATTTCTAGGGTATACATGATCAGTTTCCGAAGTCTTCAAACCTGCAACAAGACAAACATGCTTTAAATCTTAAAATAAAAATTTTTGTTCAGTTACAGTGAATAACACAAATGTTATGTGGTTTATAGGTTGTTTCTTTTCAGTGGTTATTAATAATACGTAGAATTACAATTCTTAAAATTACCTGTGATGAAGTAATACTACTTACCTACATTATTTGATACATTGTGAAATCAAGTAACAAATCTGAGATTAACATTTTTCTAGGGGAAAATCTATTGTGTTTGTTACGGTAGATTAATGCGTTCTTCTTTCTTTTCAGTCTATTATAATAGATGGCAAGGGGCATCTGTTGGGCCGCCTCGCAGCTATCGTTGCGAAGGCTCTGCTTCAAGGCCAGAAGATAGTCGTAATACACTGTGAACAGATCAACTTGAGTGGAAATTTCTACAGGTACGTTTGCCTATTTATTTATTAAACATAGTGATGCGTAGGATCATTAGAATATGACAACCTGGATGTTAACTCATTCGCAAAATGAAGCTATATATTTTTGCTTTAAAAATGATAAAAGTTTAATTATGCTAGCGACATGGTGAATGGTTGATCAAAGTAAGTTTAAGTGACATAATTTTTTATATTTCTGTAGCTGATAAAGAAATGAATAGGGACATCTCTATTGTGACCGAGATCTCTGTGAAAATTTCGGGAAATAACGTGTTTGAAAGTATTTTAACTGTTGCTAAACCTGTACAGGAGGACAAAGTTTATTACTAGTTCCACTCTTTTAACTTTGCTGTGTTTATCATCATGTATAATGACACAGAAGTTAGAAATTACGTATAATGAAAAGTAATTGGATATTTAATGATATCCAGAGAATGAAAAATCATGACAGGACCGAGGATTGAAATTGGGTCTCCATCCTAAACTCACTATTTACCCAGTCCGCTTTCTGAATAGCCACACACTCCCATCACCCAGTCATCCAACGATATGGGCTGTACCATAACTCCTGTGGTGCTTAGACAATACAATATGATATGTTGCAGAAATACTTGTAAGGTAATTGCACATGATGTGGAGGAAATAACTAGAGTATATCTCACAACAATTTCTCTGTAGGTCCGAATTCAATAATATATAGAGGAAAATAATTCACGATTGAACCGGTAAGTCAAACCCGGTATTCGGCTTACCGTGCGGATGCGTTTACTACTACTGTACGCTTCCTAAACATCCATACATTGTCACTCGAAATTGGTGTTCAGTCGGTTCCAGTCGCAATTTATCATTCTTTCGCCCTTCTCACATACTAAAGATTTGATCAGAAATATTCTTCATTCATCGTCTATACTAGCATGTGTGGTTTTGCATGTGATGTCCATTATTAACATGTTTACAGGTTATAGAAAATTATTCAGCTGAATGAGATTGTTACGCGCGAATTTGTTGTATAAGACTTGTTTGAAAATGTTTGTTTTTCAACTCCAGGGATAGTTCAGTAACATAATATATTTTCGTGAAAATAAGGGAAGGACATAGCAGGGTTGGCTGGTTTAAACCAGCTGTTTAAAAAAAATGGTTTAAATTTTTAAAAAATAATGAAAAATGCTTTAAATAGTGTGAACTTCATGGTGACGTTTCCACATATCAAACCATCCGCATTGCGTTTATCTACTTTTCACCTTTTAATCAAGGGGTCCCGTGTTCAATTCTCGGTCGAATCACAACCTATCTTTCAAGTGTAAACCAAGTAGCGATTCAAGGTGTCCCTCTAAGCGAAAGTCTTCTCCGTGATAACCTTGGTGTTTCATAAGGATGTTAAACATACGAAATTAAACCAAATTATATATTTCTACTTAAATGAATGCCTGTTGTTTTATAAAGAAGCCAAGGTTGCTTAAATATAGTGATAGAAATTGGCAAAATTTATCAACTGCCTACGTAGCTTCCAATATCAGCTTGGATTTGACTTGGTTTTAACCAAATTTGTAATTTAATACCTGTTTTAGCGTGGCCTTAAAATTTTACATACAAATATATTTAAAGTAATAACAGGGTTTTCCCAATGGTTAAGGCGAGAGTTTCCCGATTTATATGTAATTCTGTATAATGTTTTTACTTGTGTAACTGTTTATCTTTTTGTCCTTCTGAAATGACTCTTGACAATATTATATTAACAAGTAGGCCTGTGCGTTAAAATATTAAATAATACTTTTGATAAAGTGGATAATTTCAAATATCTAGGATCAATATTAACAGAGGAAAATCATATTCACGAAGAAATTAAATGTCGACTAAAAGCAGGGAATTCGTGTTACTATAACTAACTAACTAACTAACTCTATGGCCTATGGAACCCGGAGGTTCAGTGCCGCGTTCACAAAAGCTCTCCACTGACTTCTATCCTTAGCTAATTGCATCCAGTTTCTACTTTGTATTCCTATCTCTGCGAGATCCATCTTAATATTGTCCTCCCATCTGCGCCTAGGTCTTCCTAATGGTCGTTTTCCTATGGGTCTACCAGTCAAGACTTTGAAAGCGTTTCTACTTTCTTCCATTCTAGCTACATGACCTGCCCACCTAAGCCTCCTAGACTTGACGACCCTAACAATGTTGGGTAAACCGTATAAACTATGTAGTTCCTCGTTATGAAGCTTCCGCCATTCCCCATTCTCGTTCCTCTTGGGTCCGAATATTCTTCTCAGGATCCTGTTCTCAAATACTTTCAGTCTATGTTCTTCCCTCAGAGTAAGCGACCATGTTTCACAACCATACAGAACAACAGGCATGATTATCGTTTTATATATTTTAAGCTTCAAATTCCTCGACAGAATTCGCGACGACAAGAGATTTTGAACCGAATAGTAACACGAATTCCCTGCTTTTAGTCGACATTTAATTTCTTCGTGAATATGATTTTCGTCTGTTAATATTGATCCTAAATATTTGAAAGTATCTACTTTATCAAAAGCATTATTTAATATTTTAACGCCTCCACAATTTGCCGTATTACGGTCCCGACGCACTTCCATGTATTTAGTTTTCTCTACTATTCGGTTACTATTCGGTTCAAAATCTCTTGTCGTCGCGAATTCTGTCGAGAAATTTGAAACTTAAAATATACAAAACGATAATCATGCCTGTTGTTCTGTATGGTTGCGAAACGTGGTCGCTTACTGTGAGTGAAGAACATAGACTGAAAGTATTTGAGAACAAGATCCTGAGACGAATATTTGGACCCAAGAGGAACGGAAATGGGGAATGACGGAAACTTCATAACGAGGAACTACATAATTTATACGTTTTACCCAACATTATTAGGGTCGTCAAGTCTAGGAGTCTTAGGTGGGCAGGTCATGTAGCTAGAATGGAAGAAAGTAGAAACGCTTTCAAAGTCTTGAGTGGAAGACTCATTGGAAAACGACCATTAGAAAGACCTAGGCGCAGATGGGAGGACAATATTAAGATGGATCTTGCAGAGATAGGAATACAAATTAGAAACTAGATCCAATTGGCTAAGGATAGAAGTCAGTGGAGAGCTTTTGTGAACGCGGTATTGTACCTCCTGGTTCCATAGGCTATAGAGTGAGTGAGTTAGGCCTATGGAAAGATCAGTACAAAGTATTTTATCAGGAGTCTTCCGTGAGTGAGTCGGCAATCGCATTTGTGACCAGTTAGTCCCGGTTTCGTGTCCAAACGGACAATTTCTGTTGGATGTAAGCCGAGAAGCGTTTTGGATTTTGCTTTAAGCTTATGTGACCCCTTTCAGCATAACCTTGTTCTTGCATAATAACACCAAGGCGAAACAAACTAATTTCTGTCTATAGTTAATATAAATACATAGAGTAAATTATTTAAACCAAAAAGAAACCTGGTTTAAACAAACAAACAAAAAAAAACGGTTTAAACCGAAAAAAAACTGTTTTTTTTTGTTTGTTTTTTTTAAATAAAAACCATGGTTTTTGCCAAATCTGGGACGTAGACTTGATTGTTGAATAAAGACAGTTCAATACTCTTGAAGACTAGTTGCTGGAGGGGACTGCAATGGGAAGAGATGTCCAGAACTTGCTTGCATTTGAAAAACTACGAAAGCAAGGACAGCGAAGTCAAAGAGCATTTTGCATTTATAGATAAAATCTGTTCGCTGTCCTCTTTACAGTTTCAGAAACTCAAAGGTATGGTCCCTTTCCCCCCCCCCCCCCCCAAAACCACAAAACAGCACTCAAATAACGCCAGCTGACAATCCTACCGCTGGGTCATGCGTCTATGCTTGTACGACGTTGCCTTATGCTTTTCCGAATTGTCAAGAAAGGGATTCTGATGGTCAGTGACTGTTTTCCTTTTTAATTTTTAAAAATCTTTTTCACAACACTTTTCTTTTACTTTCACGTAACTCACTTGTCAGATAAAGTAAACATTTCACTGCGAAACAGGGAGCAGTGTAACACAACAAGCATAAACGTCTCCTTTGAACACTGATTAAATATTAAAGCAATAGAATAATAAGCGCTATATAAATAGTAACTATTGACTGTAGCAAAACCAAAGAAATGTACTGTTATAGACGCACTCTCCGATTTTAATAAACACTGAAGTCTATTGTGTAACACAAATCGAATACTATTACCAATATAATAATAAATGCGTCTGATATAGCGCTGTTCACGAGATAAGACGAGAAATAAGATTTCCTTGTCTCGCCTCGTAAATTTTGTAAGGCACATCTTGTCTCGCTTTCGAAGAATTTTTTTCTCTAATTCGATTATCCAAAAAGATGTCCTCGTCTGTTTCATTTTGTAAAATCACACAAAATTTATGATCCGATTTTTTAGATTTCCAAACTGTTATACGTAAGTGTCAGAAGTCTTCCAGAACGAGTTTGTCAGTCGTCAGGTATCGCATCCAAAACAATGGAAGACATCGAGATGCGGAGTTCGCAATCAATTCAGCGTCCCAGAAACAGGTTCTGTCTTCTTCATTAACCCTCTATTCAAATCAGAAGTAATTAAAATTAATCCTATCGGGTTTCAATATTTATCGCCTCATGGTCTCAAGAGTATATATATTATCACAGCCTTCAACACTATCGAAGTCGGAAGTGGTTCAATTTACAATACTTCCGGTTTCAATATTGATTTTCATAGAGCAAGAACTGTAAAAGATGTACATTTTTTGCAATCGATTCAGCGTCCCAAGCATAGGTTCTATACCTATCCTTAAATCATATTCAAACTGAAAGTGATTCAGATTAATGATGGTTTCAACATTTATCACCACAGAACGAAAATGCTAAGGAATGGCGAGAAATATTTTACAGGGCCGGATTTAGGTTGGTACACTATCTAAAACTATAGTGTACCTATCTAAAACTAGAAGCTAGCAGTGAAAATAGCAACGCTTGTGGAACTTTCTGCTGTCATGTTTGCGTGCGTTTGTGGCTTAAAAGAAGAGCATAGTTTTGCAAAAGCAATAGTTTAAGTGGATTTTCTGAAGGTTGAAGGAGTAAAGACTGGAAAAATTTTGATCTGTAAAACGTCAAGATACACCGCCAAAACTGTCTATGGTCGGTTTTAGACGCTACCAAATCGCAAGCAAAGCATGGTTCTATCGTATGCATGAAAATTCCAGGGGCGTAATTTAGGGGGCAGGGGAAAATTGCCCCCTCCCCCCGAGTCTGATATTTATATAGATTTTATCAGTAAAACAGTAGTAAACGAGTGAAAAATGTGAAATTGTACTTATATCATGGGGTCTTGCCCCCCAAGCAAAATCTGAAATGACGCTCCTGGAAAATTCTTCCTAATTCGCACCCAAATTCACTCTTGAGATTGTCCTTCTGCTGGCATCATTGAGCAGTAGTGATGCACATATTAAATGCGACCGCCAAGGTGTTTCCTCTCGACGTTTCTCCCATTGTGCACTTGTTTCAATGGAGGCACAACCAACCCCTTTTTCCATGTCAAATTTTGCAAATGACCCCCGTTGGAGATATTCACGATACGCCACTGGTGTCGCTACTATTTTTATTGCATTCTACACATACGATTTGATAGTTCAATTGTTTGTTTAACGGCTCTATGTGCATTATTAGCTGAGATAAAGGCCTGCTACGGGTAGTCAGAAACAAGTCTGCAACAACGCCTCTAGCGGCTAAATGGGAAAGGATATGACAAAGTTTGTCCTAAAAGTTGCATGGCATTTAATGTCCTTTCGAACGATTCCAACAGTTATACCACTTTCCATTGCAAATTTTGAAGTCCCCCCCCCCCCCATTGGAGGTATTTACGAGACTCCACTGGTCTCGCTACTCTTTTTATTGCATTCTACACATACGATTTGGTAATGCAATTCTTTGTTTGAAGACTACGTGCGGTATTAGCTGCGATATAGGCCTGGTACGTTCTTATTGAATCACCCGGTATATGGACTCAGGAACAGGTTATTTTCTATTATTCCTCCCTTACATCCAGTAGTTGTAGATGTAACCGATTACTTCGATGTTTTTGTATTCTGTTCAGTTGCTTTGGAAGTCTTCTGTAGTTTCGAAATTCACTTGTCTTAATTTCATGTAGAAGTTGTCAGAGTCCTTCAGCGTAACGAGAGGTTCATGAAGGGAAAGACGTAACATTCAAACCATATTTATCATTGGAGTATATTGTGTTAATGATGTGTATATTGTGTTATCTTTAAATAAATTAAACTAGAATTGCCCGCCAGACTCGTGAAATTTATCATCTCGTCTCGATTTGTCTCTCGAAAATGAGACGAGAATTGTCATTTTCTACTCTCATTTCGAATTCACAAGATACTTATGTCGGGAGGAACACTAGTCTAATACCTATCCTAATAATGAATTGCACTTAATTAGCCGTGTAGGAAAGACGTAGAATTAAAGCAACACTAGGGAAATCTAGGGACTAGTGAAAAAATGTAAAATAAAAAAGTCCCAGTATCATTTGCCTGAAATATAAATGAGAAATGAACGTCTGCGCGAATTCATGTTATTGTGTTTTTATGATTATGAAGATTTGAAGTTCCGGTTTCATTGTTAAGCTCCATAGGGCCAAAAAGCAGTAAGAGATAAGAATAGTGGTTTTTGATACGGATTCAGGTTCTCTTTGATATTATTCCTCTGTTGCAACTTGTAGTTTATAGATGTTTGAAAGCCTAGCGTAGGCTGTACTTTGCGCTCTTGATTGAGTGTATTTCTGATTATACAATTTCTTATTCGATAATTCTTTCTCAGGATAATTTTTAGAAATATGTTTTCATTGGACTCTGTTTCACTGTCGCGGCCATGATCATTATCGTGTTTCTTTATGGGTGTCATGTGTATGTTGTATAGTAGCATTTTACCTTTATTAGGATGTGCTTATCCCATATTAGATGCCGTACGTTTTAGTACAGTTTTTCCTCGTGCTGTTTTTAGTTTTCTTCATAATGACTATTAGAGCGAATGAAATACATGTTACCAGATAAAATTAGTACTAACCTTTCTTATAATTCTAAGGAGGTAATATGTAATAACTCAGATACTTTATGAAGTATTAATTATCAAGCAACCGTAGAGGCTTAAACATATTCAGCATTAGGATCTTCACATGCTTAAAGTTTCAACTTCAGTGAATATCTCCGATAGTTTAGAAACGTAACCTATTTTAACTTAATAACGTTTTGTAGGTTAAAATGCAAGTTAGGTTTGGATAACTGTGGATGGTAAGGCGAACATTTGGATTAACATGTTTATTAAGGCATATACATTAACTACTTTTCTGAAGGATTTCGACAATCTATATTTAACTGATTTACAAATCATTCCAGTTTCATGGCACAGTTCCACTAGTGACTGGTTTCTTGTCTCACATATCTATTGTTGCTAACGCATTCATCCAGCGCAGTACAATTGTGATTTATGGCAACATGTGCGCAGCCGGGATGAGGGGGATGGCCTGTTGTTGTTCGACATGTGGGAGTGGGAGACATTCATATCCAATCCGCGATTGTCTTTTCTTTAGCACACACGCATATCCATAGACGTCCTTCATCCGACGGAACTTCTCAGCCAGTTAACATTCCTCTGCACTCAGAAACAGAATGACTGCTTACTGATTTTGTGTGATGAAATGGCACGATTCAAAACCCTTATTCCTGCAAAGACAGGAAAAGTTTCACAATGATTACTACACTAATGCTACAAAAAATACATGCCACTACAACATTACTATCCTGTGTCAACTGTTTATACCAGGAATGCCGAACGAGTTTCATTTGATCATCCCTTATACAAAGTTCAGAAATGCAAATGGTATTTATTTCATTATTGTGCTCACGAAATTTAGCTCGAGGAATACTACTGCTGTAGAGACACCCATAGAAACTGTCTGCCACATTTTTCCCAACGGTGCTGAGTTGCTTCACCGTCAGTACGTTTTTAGCCCATTGGTTTATGAGTTATTTTTTTTTTTTTTTTCCTTTCAAATTTACTGAAGTTTTAATACTATGATTTTACTGATTCGTTCTTAAAGCTTATAAATAAATGAAATACAACTTTAATTCAGTTTGCTAAATATTTAATTATATATACTAGTCCTGTTTAACCGAATTTGTAATAATGATGAATGTAAATACTTTGTGGACGTATGGCATAAAAACTACAATGCATAAAAATCGAACCAACTTGTGCTTGGTAGGCACTAAAAAGCACGTATGCGATCTAACCGAATCAGAGCAGGAGCTCAGCAAGTGGTCCGAGCAGTAGCGAGGGGTGCGTGCGTATGCATACCACGTTTATGCATATATCACGTCAGTGGTAGTGGATATATGCATAAACGCAATCTTTTTTTTCTTTTTTCTTTTTTTTTTTATACACGGGGTTTTTCAAACCCTGAACATTTAGGTAATTCCTGTTTCGAGTATGATCAACTGTTAATGTGCCTACTAGATACTAATGAGGGTGTGTAAATTACTTTTTGTAATGTGATGTCCATTCAAGGCGAATCTTTAACAGTTTTTATTATGTTTTCTATTTGTAGAAATAAACTAAAATATTTGGCATTCCTTCGGAAAAGATGTAACGTAAATCCTGCAAGAGGACCTTTCCACTATCGAGCTCCAAGTAAAATCTTCTGGAGAACAGTACGAGGTAAGAACGCTGTGGCATTTAGTTCTACTGGACCATTTCTTAGCTTTACTATTATTATTTACAACATATTGTTGGTTCAGCTTTCCCCGTTTCTTTTCAATTTTTTTGATAGTTCTTTCCACTATACAGGGTTCCCACATTCTGGAAAATCAGGGAAAGTCATGGAAATTATGCATTTCGTGTAAAATATCATGGAAAGTCAGGGAACGTAAATGTGCAAGGACGGAGTACTGTATGTAAATGTGGACATGTGAAGAGAAAGGCAATGATACATCATTCCCAGTGTTGATAGTGATAGTACAGTGTTGCTATTTCATACTAAGGAAATGAGGTGGTAGTAGTAGTAGTGTATATATATATATATATATATATATATGTGTGTGTGTGTGTGTGTGTGTATGAGACGGAGAAGGGGGAGGGGATAATAATTGATAATTTGAAAGTAGAAGTCGAAGTATGACTTGTCATTTAGAATTTTTCCTTATTGAAAGCATAAGGTTCTAAAGTCGCACAGGTTCTGAAAAATACTAGCTCTATTGTTGAACGTGTACGCCTACATAAAGCTACCATGCTTACATATCTTAAAGGATGCATGTATTTAAACTTACGCAGGTGCTACACTTAGTGAAAATTCTTTTCATTCCTTTTATCTCTTTCTACTCCACAACTCCTCCTAAAGTGTTGGAATGATTTTAATGAAACTTGTTAGATGAATATGATTGTGAGATACTTTGATTGCAGTACAAATAGAGTGGCAAATCAGTATTACAATAGTGCGTTCTTGGATCATGCAACATCAACAGTTCTACTGCAATCTTTTGTCAGCGGACTGTGCCCTCTTCCACCAAACAACTTGTTGCAGGTGTCAATGGATGGGCCCAATGTTAATCATTGCTTCCTGAAGAACTTAAAAGAAAAACTAACTGAAGATTTCCCAGATGAAAAAAAAAATATATATATAAATAAATAAATAAATAAAATGGATATTGGTGTGTGTGGTTTACATGTTATCAATGGTTCAATTAAAAGTGGTATCCAGTCTGTTGGATGAGACTTGCACAGTTTTCTTCGTGACATATACTATTTGTTTTGTGATTCTCCAGCTCGTCGGGTAGATTATACTGCTTCCACTGGTAGCAAGATGTTTCCTTTCAAACACTGTGCAATAAGATGGGTAGAGAACATAGCGTGTGTGGAACATGCTTTACTTATTTTTGATGACATAAAGCAGTTTGTACGAACAAATAAAGAGATCAAGAGTAAACCATTTAAAATTGTTGTGGAAGGTACAGGTGATGCTTTCATGAAGTGTAAATTATGTTTCTTCAAGACTGTCTCAGCAGAGTGTGAACCAATTTTAAGAAAATTTCAGAGTCCTAAGCCATTTGTTTGTTTTCTGTACTCAGAACTTCTAAGTCTTTAAGGAATCGAATGACTCGTTGTGTCAAACAAAGCAGTATGAAACTTGCTGACAGTGCAGTGAAGCTTCTTGCATTAGATTTGACATCCAATGAAAATTTGTTGGAATCAGGAAAGGTAGACATTGGTTTTAAGACAGAAAAACTACTGAAAGAACTTAAAGCATCAGATAAAGAAAAACTATCTTTCCGGCTTGAGTGTCGAAACTTTTTTGCTGGGCACAATGAAGAAGATTGAGGAAAGGAGCCCTCTGAAGTACAAACTGGTACGTGCTGTCAGCTTTGGATCGCAGTCTACAAAAGAACAATCCAGAACTTGCTCAGACTAGGATGGAATGCATACTACAAACTCTGCATGAGCATAGCAGGATATCTGATTCTATAGCTAAGAAAGCAAGGAGTCAGTTTATGTCTTTCTGTACTGAAATCCAAGAATCCTTTGCAGTTGACTTCAGAGAATTCGAAGAGAAAATGTTCAGCCAGCACTAGGTTAGATGACTTCCTTGCAAAGGTATTGTCCAAGAAACAAAGAGTATGTTGATTTGTAGCATATTGTGAAAATAAGTTTATCTCACGGCAATGCCTCAGTGGAGGGCGGGTTCTCAGTCAGTAAGACACTTATTGTAGAAAACCAAATAGAAGACTCTCTAGTTGCACAAAGGCGGGTGCATGATGCAATTATGTACTATGGAGGTGCAGAATCTGTTCCCATTGATCGAAGAATGCTTCTTTCAATTCGTTCAGCTCGGAGACGCTATGATGAAGTCAAAGCTGAGAAAAGAAAAGTATGTGCTGAAGTCAAGAAATTAGAAGTAAAGAAGAAACAATTGGAATTATGTTATAAACAAGAACAGGACGCTCTCGTACAACAAATTGAAGAACTGAAAGCAAAACAAAGTTCTGTTTAAAATGTTTGTAATATATCTCAAAGCTGTCACTGTTAGGATTTTCTTAATTGCATATTTTGTTGTTTCGTCAAGCCAAAAAATAACTAATTTCCAATGTCAAGGTATGTGGTATTGTATCATACATATATAATATTGTTATATACTTAAATATTAAATTTTGTCTAAATTGTTGAATATAAAAAATACATAAATGGTAATTAAAGGAGTGTGATGGACGGCTATGGGGATGGAGGAGGCGTTAAAAAAAGTGTATAAAAGGTCTTACCACATATCTTCCCATTGATATTCAAGAATTCAAGTTAGGGAAAACAAGAATTTGAGTCAGGGAATGTCATGGAAAGTCAGGGAAAAGGATCTTCACTTTTCTGTGGGAACCCTGCTATAGTTTGGCTATCCTAGATCTTGACAAATGCTGTTCCGCGTTATGTAAATTTTCCTGTCTAACTGGGTTGTCTTCAACTCAAAACTGAGAGCAAGCACGTTACGGCTTGCAAGTTTGAAGTAAAAATTGAGGCAGGCCGGAGCAACGGGATTGTCAGTAGTACTGCAAGCTACCAAGTTAAATCGGGATAGAGAGGTATTATCGGGAACATCTTCGTCCATACATGTACCTGTTATCATAACTCTAGTTATATGCAATTCTAAATGAACATGATAATGTGTGTATCTATTTTATGAACAGGAAGACAAAAAGACAAACTTTTTTTTTAAAAAAAAAGTTATAATTGAATGCCTCATGGGTGATTGAAATTGTCCTGTGACACTAATTTTTTTGTTTAACACGCACAAGCTTATACACGAATGTTCGCTGATCATCAGAATTAAAACGTCTGTTCCACAGAACTGAAATTTGATTTCATACAGGAGGACCGATAAAAAATCATCATAATAACGTTTTATAATAACAGTACAAACTTGCTTTCACCGAACGCTACACATTTTTTTTTTTTTTTTTTTTTTTTAACCCAGTAATATTCCTTCTTCACGCAGATATCGCACTGTTAGAATGATCCACTTCTTCCGCTACATGGTTTAAGCTTAGGAGGGGAGGTTTTTTATTATTATTATTGTGAATAAAGTGTTTCCTAAGAGCTTTTGATTTTTTACATTGTTCGTTTGAATGTAATGTTCACTATTGTAAGTTTAATAATATAATCTAATATATAAGAATTTTAGGAATGATCAAAAAATGAATCGAAAGATTGCGATCTTGAATAATTAGTTTTTGGATCAGGAGCTACAAAATTTTTTAATGACCTTTTTTATTTTTTTAAATTTCTATTTATTTATTTTTTTTTTTTTTTTAACGGAATAAGCACATCATACTGAGTTAAGTGATAGTTTAGGTGTGACTACACTGTATGTAGTTCTTCAGATATAAGGCGTACAAGAACATTTTTGATTGAAATATATTGGATCTTTTGATTCAGTAATGTGATGCGAGCAGATGTGGACTCTCCCGTAGTACTAGGAGTAACCAGGGGTGTCATTTTGGAAAGAGTAAGGAAAATTCCCATCCCCTTGTTGGAGAAACCCATGTTTTTAGTAAATTGTATGCTAATATACTGAATAATAATAATAATAATAATAAAATAAAATAAAATAAATGTAAAACTCTATCGGTGGACAGTCTTGCCTCCCCCCTTTCGTGGCAAAATCTGAAATGACGCTACTGAGTATAACTCATTTTCATTTTACCAAAGTTCCTAAAACCTATTTTTTTTTAAAATTGTATTTATAGTACTCGCGTCGAGTCGTGAAGCTTGACCTAGATTTACCGACTTCACCACCCAATAGAACGCGAGGGTGTGTTCAGGTCGTCAACCCCCACCCATCAGATTTTGTCAATGTCTTCTCTCGCGCTACACGGAAAACATCTCCCGAGAGTACAGTGTTGTCGGATTGGGATCAAGTTTCGTTTTGTTAATTGTTTTCTGTTGCGTTATATTTTCGTTGTTACTATTTGTGAAGTGTTATTGGTAATTTTTAAATGCCTTTTTTTATATACTCGTTTACTAGGTCTTCAAAGTTTGGCAACATAGTTAGTGAATTTCAGCTTTTTGACGTTTCCCCAAGTGTGCGCTCGGAAAGCGGCTCCACGAATTGTACCGAAGTTTTCCGATGTGTTGGAGCTCAGGCAAAATATTTCTATGATTGGTTTAGAGCCCAAGCTTCACGATTCGGCGAGAGTACTATAGTCTCTTATTCAAACACGGCAGTTTACTAGAGTGTGATAAATTTTACCCTAGAACTATCTTCCTACGGCCTACTTTGACAGTTGGCCATTCGTACTGGTTTACCAGTGATATGTTAATGAGTTACTTTGCTTATTTTTTCTTTTATCTAAGTGCCATGTTGTCCTCTTAATGTCCCTTTCAAAAAATGTATAAAGTAGCTGCTTTCCTCAGATGGAGTCCAATGGAGCCCATGATTTTCATTTCTCATTGTTTCTTTTGCTCAGCAGATGATGCTTTAGTTGTTAGTTTTTGATTCCTTTATTTCCACAATCTCCGTATATTTGATGCCAGTTTTGCTAAAAAGATTTTATGCTCTGTTATTATTATTATTATTATTATTATTATTATTATTATTAAGATTTTGACAGACGGGTCATTTCATGTCAAATCAAAGAGGGTTGTTCGACCATCAGTTTTTTTAAAGCAAAAATTACCTTACTAGTGACACATTGGGAAAGAATCTGCCGCCACCTTGGATTTAGATTAATTTGTGTTCACTACCAGGAGTGAAAATGAGAGTTTGCAGTGGTGTAGAAAAAACTGGCTGCTCCATGGTTACTACGAAAGATAGAACGGTTTGTACTACCATAAAGCAGAGATATTGGTCTTGAACAAAACATATAAAGCAGGGTGTTTTGCTAAAAGGGATTTTCAGGATCTCGAATGCAGCCATCAAAAGTACAAAATTGACCACAATTTCAAAAGCCTGTAAGTATTTGAGACCTCAAGTAGGGTTGTTTTCTGCACAAGAACTATGGTTAAAAGGATTTTCAGAAATGGTAAACTATAGTTGGAGTTGAAAATGCATCGTGTAAATTTTGAGTTCCGATTTTTTTAATATTTATAGCACTTGATACTCTCGCTAGTTCTAATAGAAACTGTGTTTCATTTTGTGGTTTGCACTGACGAACAATTTAGAGGTTCTCAAAATCCATATTTATGTATATATAGTCATTGTCAAAAGTCTGAGCACACTACTGATTTTTCAGAATTAAAAAAAAAATAAAATAAAAATTAAACACCCATACAAAGCCCATTAAAATAAACATCATTGCTCATGTAAAGAATTGGAACATGTGGTTTTGTTTTCATTGAGACAAATTTATTGAGTGTATGCGTTTAATAAAATGTCAACCGTTAGCCGTGGTAAGAGCTTAAATTCCAAGCATTTGTTTGCTTAATTTATCCAGCTTTTGTGAAACTATGCGAAACTCTGAAAGGCCTTCCAAAGACTGATATTCGTTGGCATCTATTTACAGATGATCCTGTCAAATGCATCTTATAAGAGCTCGATAGGTAACAAATCCGGTGACTGTGACAATAATTCCACTTGTTAGTGATGTAAGCGGCTGTGCATTGTAAATAATTTGAGATGGTGATCCTGTTGTTGTACTAAGTTACTGTCCCAAATCCACCTTCCTAATGGAATTCCATGCCTCACTTAAGCGTGAAACACGTTTTTGTCTATTCCATTAATTCGAAATATTATGAACTTAGTAGTCTGTAAACCATTCCCAAAAGTGGCGCTACCTTCTGTGTGCCTTACTGTAGGTATTACACGATGGGGATGAAAGCCTCTTCGGGAGGACGACGCACAAACTTCTAGTGTTGGAAGGCGAAAATTGGAATTTAGATTCGTCGATCCAGTGCGCTCTCGTCCATTGTTCATCATTCCAGTTTTTATTGTATTGTATTGGCCCGTGAGCGTGAGTAAATTTTTGTTATGTTTCCTGTTTTACCTCAATCCTATTCCCAAGACCATACGAATGGAGGGCTAGGTGTCTCAGAGGTGCGGGAGGTCCATGGTTCGATCCCCGGCCATGTTTGTGGTGAACAGCATTATGCCCGTGTGTGTTCTCGGGTACTCCCGTTTCCTTCCACTTCCGTCATTCTACTAATTCTTGCATCATTCACTTGCCTTAATCATTGTCTCTTATCCTGAAGGATATCGTGGGACGTTAAACTCAAAAATGTCATTTTTGATACCGATTGGAAATGGCTCTTCCGTAGTTTTATTGATTCTTCTTTGAGCAATTTTTCGCAGTATGTCACTCGCTTCTCTCAAAATAACCACTTGAACATGTGTTTAGCTACTTAGTTAATAGTTCCTCTTGAGCATTTTATAGTATTTGCATGTTCTTCCCACTATTCAACTGGTTGACGCGAATGAAAACTGTGAGATCGTATGTTACAGATTTGCATTCAGTTTCGCTCATATTACGACACGATTGAATAGTGCATACACAAATGATTCATTGAAGTAGAGACTACTGCTGACAAGGGTTCATACACATACCACTAGGTGTCGTTGAAACTATGCATCAAAGTGTGACGTTAATTGTCTGTTCATGAGTTCTCTTTATTGACAAACAGCTTTCCTCAATAAATTTTCAGCAAGACCATGAATTTTCGTATTCTTATATGAAAAGTCATTATTTTCAAAAAACTAGTCCAATAAACTTGGTTTTGTATGAACACTTGTCTTTTATTTGGAAAATTTTAAAAAATCAATAGCGTGCTCAGACTTTTGGCAATGACTATAGGAATTTTGGAGGAAAAGAATGGAAAACATTAAGAAATCTCATATCTGTATTTCATAATGTGAATAACTTTGTATGGGTAAAAGCAATCGTCAGGTATTTCTTTTAGACTGTAGCATATGGAAAAAATATAAATAAGTACGTATAGTACTGTTTCCACGTCAATACTATCGTTAAGATGTGCATACTTTGACAGGTATAGACCTACTGATGCAGGTTCATGCAAGTTGTGACAAACCAAAACAAGATAAGTTGCTTGTAGCTCTCAGTCTGTTGTGAATCCCTGCAGAATGCACGCGTGCCATTGTAAGCTCCTGTGTTGAAGTTTGCTAGGCTTCATTGGCTTCATTGCTAGTATTGCTAGACTAAGAATTGTGCAAGATATCATGGAGTGCGCTGTAGGTTGCTATACCAGTGAAACAAAGCTTTTTCTTTCTTTCTTTTTTTTTTCTTTTCTTTTTTTTTTTTTTTTTTTTTTTTTTTTTTTTTAAAGTTTGGAGAAATAAATACTATTTGCACGTGTCATTACAAAAAGTGTGTGGAAAAATAGCAACATCCATTTGGAAACTTACATTGTGATCCATTTACATTCCATAACAAAAGTAATAAAAAAAGAAGTTGATAACAATGACCAAGAAAATGTGCAAATAGTGGACATAAAAAGTTACACCAGGAAAACCCATGTATATTTCGTACCATAGTATACTGTTCAAGTGTAATGAAAGTGGTGCAAACAATGACAATAATGAACCTTTCACATCCATTCAGGAAGCTGTACAATCCGCAAACAAAGCAGGTAAAGAAATGGGAGTCTCTTCAATTAAAATGAGAAAACGAAGCAATAAGAATTTAAGAAAGAAAAAAAAATCCTTAAATATATCGATCAGTTTCATTGATCCCCAATTATTGAAATATTCTGTGTTGCGGAAGAAATTTTGTTAGCAGTGACGTGTTACCTACCACGTTGCAAAGCAGGGTGATATGCTATGAAATTCTAGGTTTGGCCATGTGAGTTTTATGGGTAATGCAGTAGCTGTGGTTCAGCCTCGTCACTATATGAAGGGTACGGGGAAAAAACAAGGAATGTCCATGTATGTGCTTTTTCGGGTGCTTTGTCCTATCTGCTGGTGACTCTTGATACTATTTAACTGTATATGCCATGCATGCGTAAATTTAGAAATGTCCATGTAAAAAGGGGCAATCATTTAACTAACCCTATTCTTTTTACGAGGTTTTCAATATTAAACGCCGTTTTCTCGAAAATGTAGTTTTGTGACATTCCTTCTTTTTTCCCCCCTTACCCTTCATATGGTCTCAAGGACTGTTACCGTGGTTATTAGCACTATAGTTTTTACCAAAGAATACCTACCGTTTAAGCCTGTGGTTCCCAACCTTATTTACCTGGCGTCCCTTTTGTGAACCTTTCATAATTTATCCCCCTCCCCTCTTTGCTGCTCTTTTCTGATTCTTCTTATGAATTCAGGTGCAGTATTGAATTATCAAATCAATAATAATTTTTACCAGTCTTTATTTATTTTCAGTTAACATCAACATACTATTGCAGTGCAGTATTAATTTTTACTGTCTTTGTTGTTAATGGAATCACAGTTCTTACTCAATGGTTTTTGTTTGTACGGTGTTAATGTAACACATTTCGTTACAATATTCGTGCTATTTGTAATTGGAAATGCAGTTTTTTTTTCTTTCTGTTGGTTCTGCTTGCACCTCTTGTTGAATCTTCAAGCCCCCAGGTTGGAAACCGCAGCAAGACGACTACTCGAGACTATTTTGACACGGTTTTTATTTTCCTTTCAGGTATGTTACCTCACAAAACAGAGCGCGGTAAGGAAGCTTTGAAACGTCTGCGTGCTATCGATGGCTGTACCGCTAGATACGAGAAGAGGCGTCATTTCGTTGTTCCAGGGACAATGCGAGTGTTATGCCTTCAGTCTGGTAGAAAGGTAAGATTTTTTTTTGTTTGTTTGTTTGTTTGTTTGTTTTTGTTTATTGAAGTTATCTCAATAAAAAATGACCTGCATAAATGCCTAATAATAGGGAAGAGTTTGAGGTGGTATTTTTGTTTCGTATATGAGAGTTACGGTTATCAGTTGTAGTTCGTTTCAACCACTTCCAGTTTTAGTCGGAAGTTAAAAATGGAGACGTATTTTTGGGACGCTTAATCGATTGCAGAAAGATGGCCCCGCATGGCGTAATTGCTACCGCTTCACCCTTTGATGTGAACGGTTTCTGGTTCGATCCTCAGTGAAGATATTCGCTCGATAAAATGTGAAAGCTTTTTGAGGTCAGTCATCTTGAGTGGCATTTTTCTTTGTTTTCCTTATTCACAACAGGGAAATGCTGGGATGGTACCTAACAGTGGTCCCATGCTGCTGCCTTTTTCCTACTCAATTTCCCGGGTAGCGTGATCGCCGTGGTACGTCATCCCTGATGCGTGACGGATTCGCATGGCTGTATATACCTAAAGCCTTGAAATATTAATTCCTAATCATATTCATTGCAGAAAACCACATCTCTCTCGCTGTTTTTGCTCTACAGCGATCCGTTGAAACGGAAATGGTTTGTTTCTACCACTTCGGGTTGAGTATCGGCTCCAAAATGAACTCAATTCCTAATTTTTGACCCACTACGTTCTGATCAAATTTGATTATGATTGATCACGTAGTTTGTGCGACTTTGTATCTACGGGAAGGACGAACATAGTAAATATATAAAGGATATTTTGGTAAACAAAAACTGCTTAAAAATAGAAAGGATAGTGTTGGACGACTACGGAGCTGGTGGAAGTCGATTAAGAAAATGATTTCTTTTAACCTGGCCATAAATGGTAGTTTGTGGTGTCACGGATTAGGGAAATCAATACTAGGATTTCAGTGTGTTTAACCTAGGTCACTTTTGATTTAAGTTTTACTTGCCCTTCCGATTTGATAAAGTGTTCAACTGAAAATCTTTAAATTAATCGGTTGTTCATTATTTTCTGGAAGTTAAATGGCTCTATGTAAATAATAAAAAAAAAAAAAAAGTTTGTACTTTGTATGATTGTCCCATAGGCTAAAAGAGAGAGAAGAATTGGTGGAATGAGATCGTGATTGCAAGGAGTCGTGAAGCTTGATTTACGATTTACTACCCAATAGAACACTAGAGTATGTTCCGGTCGTCAGCACATGTCATGAAATTTTATTAGTTCCCTCTCTCGGGCTATCTGAGAGAACAGTATTGTCGGACTGTTTTTTTACTATTCTTGTACTGTTGTTTGTTACTCGTTCACTATGTCTTCAAAGTTTGGCAACGTTGGTATTGGTACACTTTAGCGTTTTCTCAAGAAGGCAGTCTCACGAACCATACCGAAAACTTCCGATATGTCACACCTGAAGGAAAAGAGCTCTATGATCGATGTGGAGCCCAGTCTTCATGGCTCGTTGCGGTCGCTAGTCTGCGTGATCCCGAGTACAAAATATTGCCATTAACATACTTGTGCCACCTCTCTTGCTATTACATTGCTATATATGGAGAATTACTGGAATTTTTATGATCTGATGTTATTGGTGTTGTCTTCAAGTCTATTTAAATGGCCTTTACTTCGTAAAAATTAAATTTTGTTACATGTAATCTGAATGGTTAATATTTTAGTAGACTTAAATTTCTGTATAATGCAAATTCATTTGGATAAAACAAGAAACATTTAATGAGGCTTTTAAGAAGAAAACAAAAATAACTTTTCATGTAAGTCAGTGAGCTAAAATATAGAATGTGTAGGTGCTTAGCACTACTAAGCGTAGTGAGACAGTTTGAGAGAAATGTGGTTGAAGGGTGCCTCGATCTAAATAGCCATAATTAATGGCGATGGAGTTCAATGTGTTATATAATACTTGGCACCTGGAAATGCATAAGGTATTTTTTTTAAAAAAAAAGTTGAAATTATATTTTAGTGTACATTTTTGTACATAATAATTAAAAAGTAACAACATAGTTAAGGTTGTGTGAATAGGGAAACAAACTTTTTTATTAAAAACAACAACAGCTAAGTAACCTTTATATAAGCTTTTTGAAACAAATAACCGTTTAAGTTTTTGAATTATATAGTTTAAATTATAATTGACTTTTTTTTTTTTTTTTTTTTTTTTTTACCTGCGAAGATTTTATAAGTTATTTAGGTAGTTTTTTAAAAGAAATTATTATTTAATTTTTTGAAAAAAATAGTTGAAATTGGAATTTTTTTTTTTTTTTTGGTTTATGTAGTTTTTATTACATATTTTAGTAGCTTTTAAAAAAATTATCACTCAAGTTTCCGAAAAACAGTTGAAATTGCAGCCTACTTTTTTACTTTTTTTGGCTAGCATATATTTTATAATATATTTTAATAGTTTTTTAAAATAAATTATTATTTAAATTTTGTAAGAAGTGAATAATTAAAATGTGCTAGTTAGGACTAATATTTTTGCGTAAAAATTATTTTATAGTATTAGTTTTTAAATGAGAAGTGTAATGAAAAACGCTTGCTTATACATTGTATTTAAATAATATAACAACGCTTGGACTGTAGTGTATATATATATAAGTGTAGGTTAAGTTTTTTTTGTTTTTTTAATGCAATTGTTTTTATTATTAGAACCTATAGTATATATTTATTATATGTTATTTATTGAATAGTTATTGATAATTTTGTAGGTATTTATTTATTGAGCAAAATATTAATTTAAAGTTACACTATTTAATATTTTATTTATTAGTATAAGTAGAATTAGTATATATTACACTTTATTATTTTTGTATGTATGGAGCACATTTTAGTAAGCTGTTAAAACATTTAAGTAATTTTTAAATAATATTATTATTATTTGAGCAACTAATAATTTTTGGAAAGGGTTTTAAAGAGATTTTAAAAATTAATTATTATTTGAACAGTTAATAATTTTTTGATTTTTTTAAAATATTTTTAAAAAAAATATTTGTATTTTGAACAATAATTGAATAATTATTTGTTATGTGAAGACAGAATATTTTAAGAATATGTTGTTGAAATATTTGAATATGAAATTATTTAAATTTTATTAGAACTGTTATGTTTTAATTGTAATTATAGTGTTGAAGTTGTTTATTGTTTTTTTTAAGACTTTTGATGTTTAAAATGAATAAAATAGTTGTATTTTACAGTATTATTTTTATGTACACAAGTTAATTTTGCTGAAATTGACAATAAATTTTAATGTTTAATACTACTGGCCGCATACATTTTTAATCCTGTGCGATTGATGAATTGATAGTATTTTAAATTTATTACTTTTTTTAGTGTATGTATATTATGAAGATTTATATGGTTAAAACTGTGAATTTAGTATACTCATTTTTAATATTTAACACAAGTTTGTATATTAATATTAGAGGAATATTTTTTAGAATATGTAAATTTATAATTATAATATTATTGAAATAGATATTATTAGTATATATAAAGGAGTATTATTTACATTAGTTATAGAAGAGTAAGTTATAGGAAAATATTTTTATGTAAAATTAGAGAAAGTTTTAATTTTTAGTAACGCAGATAGGAAACTGTTAAGCTTAAGAACGAAAACAGAATAATAAATGTTCGAATTTTTAAGGATTAATTTTTGATTTTTTTTTTATTTTGTTTGTTTAGTATTTTTTGTTTTTGTTTTGAGGAATGCATATATAATATTACATATTTATAGTAATATATAGAGATTTATATTATTAACTAGTTATATATGTTTTTTGACAACACACACAAACAAATATAGAGAAACACATATTATATTTGTATGTTGTGATAGAATTATGTTTTTGAAATGTATATATAATATAAATACAGATAGATTGACATTTTTTTTTTTAAGAATTTTTTTGAGTATTATTTTATTGAGTATTATTATAAAGATTATTAATAAATATGTTTATTTTTTGTTCATGTTTTAGTTCATTTATTTATTTAT
Source organism: Thermobia domestica (assembly GCF_964235325.1). Taxonomy (NCBI): domain Eukaryota; kingdom Metazoa; phylum Arthropoda; class Insecta; order Zygentoma; family Lepismatidae; genus Thermobia; species Thermobia domestica. The sequence continues at coordinate 371,778,375 of NC_137454.1, forward strand.
TTCAGTACTGCAGCCTGGGCAGATTGTCGCACGAAGTAGGCTGGAAGTATAGAAATGTAGTGAGAACCTTGGAGGCAAAGAGGAAAGTGCGCGCCTACGTCAGGGTATGCAGGGTTAAGGCACTACGTGTAAGTATTCAGAATTGCTTCTCTTTCAAAATATTATTTAATTGAGCCTTTAAAAAGCAGGGTTGCCTCAGACGTGAAAAATAAGAGAAAGTAATGAAATAGTGTAAAGGAAAAAAAGTTTACTACTCAGTTTTGTTTGAAACGACGCATAGACAATATATAATCCTTGTTATTTTTCATGTTTTAATGCTGTTTGTTTCAGAATGTTACGAAAATTAGAGATAGTGGCATCGCAAAATTGCGGTATTTTGCATAAGTCTAGAGATGTAATGTGTTGCAATGGACAAATTCAGCATACAGAGCGTCGCATGAGGACCAGAGGAACGTAACTCCAAAAATGCGGATTTCGTTTTCTTCATGTTTGGACATAATTTTGAAAGCCCCATTTGGTGTAAATGGAACGTAACGCCATCTGTTCTTGTTGATCATCTGTTGTAATATAGCTCAATTACCATCTTATTAAAAAACACATCTTTCTAAGAAAATAATATTTTTGTCCTCTTGCCTGTAAACCTACAAAATTGGAGTTACATTCCTCTGGTTCTCATGCAACACGGAGTTCCCTCGTGGCTAAGCATTTAGCGCACGCACCTTTGGCGTGGAAGACCCGGTTCGAATTCCGGCTGGAGCTCATGTTTGAATCTACGTTAAAACTGTAGGTTCATGTCTCTTACAGACTCACTGCTGAACGGGACGCACTCTTCAGTTTCTAAAACTTTCAAATACTATTCAGAGGGTTTGTCTGCGTTCTCGCATATATTTCACTATTAAAAATAAGCTTTCAGTTCAGTTATGCACAGCATGATAAACTAAAATCAAACATATTTTTTTCTCTACAAGTGCGATTTCATTGAAATCCAGTGACACTCAGAGTGCAAAAATGTATATGGATCGAACCAGTTTCACTATCTTCTGTCCTGTTGCGCTAACTCTTAACGATATCAGCGCGTCTCTATTATATTCATAAATATCGTGAATTTCATGTATGAAAAATGATTGAAGCATGAGATTTTTCCCTTACATATTTAAAGTAATACAGTGAAACCTCCATAATAAGAACTTTTTGTTGTTGTTGTCGCTTTTATAACACCTCTCATTTACGGATAAATAACCATGTCCCTTCGGTGTCCGTTATTTAGAGGTTTCACTCTAATACTTATTCATATTTTCTTTGTTCTCTAAGTGAACAGATGTAAGTTGTACATGATAACTCCCACCTGTTCAAAAAAAAAAAAAAAAAAAAAAGCGAAAAAACTATTGTTCACTGAAAAAAAAATCTTGCTGTTGTATTCCTAGTATCGTAATGAAGAGCTTAATAAGAGCATCAGTTTCACTTCAATAAGTGGCATGGTTTACATACACTACTAATTTTAAGCCTTAACCCTAGAGAGGCTTTGCTCGTATGTGCTACGTGAAGGACCGGGGGGGAGGGGGAGATTTGCCCGCGCTGGTTTTAAATAGCTTAGGATTGTGTGTGTTTAATTTGAGTTAACGTGTTGAACTAAATTTCAAAAAAGAAACTTTTCCAGGAATTGTGTCTTTTATTTGTTTCTTAAAAAAACCTTAATACAGTGCGTAAAGCTCCTTATATGTTATACAAAATTTCTTATAATATATTGCAGAATACATAGTAGTATTATAACACTCTACACGTTTTATGAAAGCCTAAGTTTTTTTTATAAAGGAGAAAAGTAACATTTTTAAAAAGTAATACGTGTTTTAGATATAAAAATACAAATGAAAGGAATTTTGAAAAAAAAAAAAAAAAAAGGTAGCACCTATGACCAAGGGTGGGTAGGTTAAATCTGCTCGCACAACATGAACTATTTTTTTCTACCAAAAACAATGCAGTGTATTCCAGTCACAAAAAAAAAGCTAAAATGAATCTTTCATCAAAAGGAACAATAAAAAAAAAAATCCTGAATACATATTAATCCATATAAACTAAATAGAAAAGAACTCGCTGGCAAAATTGAAAAAATTGTTTTTTCTCAATTTTCTTAAACTACGCATGAGCTTTTGCACTCATGCATATTATCGAATGGTGTTAGCATTGACTTTGGACATTTCGTTTTCGTCGAACTCGAATAATATTGTAGAAGTTAAGAAATATGAACAAAGTTGCCTGAGTAGTTTTTGAGAAAATAGTCTGGAGACACTCACCATAAAATTAAACTCCCCTTATGGATTTTTCATGACAAATGAGTTATGCCATACTGTCAGGGTATATTAAATATTTATTTATGAAATATGGTCAAAGTTACTTTAGTTGTTTGAAAAAATCATTCAAAAACAACTCACCCCAAGATTACTTTTTTTTTTTTTCCAGAGGAATGAAATACAACAGTACAGGGTTGTTAATGAAATATTCATGTAGTCGTAGTGCCGTTTTTGAGTTGTTTTTTACACGATAATCAGTAAACTGCGTTTATTCTAACAGGCCTAACAGCACCTATCAGGCCATAACATACGTTGATTTGTGAAATAATTAACATTTTCCAGTGTGTCACAGTTTAGAAGAAATATTTTACTAGGCCCATTACGTTCCATCATACTAACAACATTGTGTCCTTGCGAATCACGCGTTTCGTCCACACACATTTTGTTTTCTGCTACTTCATGTCTAATATTCAGCATAATTTATCGTGTAACTCCGTTTGACGTATTTCTTCCTTAATGTCGAAAAATCAAGGTGGAATTTAGATTTTTTTTTTCTCTCTCTCTTAACCTCTTCCACTACGATTCATTTTCTGAATTCTGATAATTGAAGTATAAGTTATAAAAGTGTATTATAGATGGTTTATATATAGTAACCCTACGTGATGCTACAATAGTTTAAATTTTATGACGAGTGTAGCTCGTCATTGTGCGTTTTGGCACCGGGAGGCCATGACGAGCTAGACTCGTCATTTCAGTGCAAGGTGTTAAAGAATGTACACAATTTCACATTGTCTACTTTACTCAAAGGAATGTTAACACAGATAAATGTATCGCAGAAATCTTCGAAAAACAATGATTGAACGTATCACATTCCAAGGAATTTTGGCCTTTCTTTTCGTTAGTTTTCGTTTCTCTCGCTGCACATGCTGTTCCACTGTAAATTTTGTTTCAGTTGCAACACCTTACACTAGACAGTAGAGCCATCCGTGGTAAAAACTTTTCTACCACCAAGTTCAGAAATAAAACTAACTAATATCGAAATTGTACTACTTTAGGCATTTTGCAATAATAAAAGCTAGCTGCTGTACAAAATTGTCTGTCTCAACGGTCAATCTGGCTCTCAAATGGTCTAAAACTATCTACCCAGTTGTAGGTGTCGGGGTGATTCATAAAACGATTGCAACTCTCAGAACAGAATTCAGAAAGGGAGTAGCTTCCTTTCTTTTTCTTTTCTTTTTTCTTCCGTAAAGTGTTAAAAGGTATGCGATCAAAATAATGAACAAGTGCTAAAAATGCCCGTTAATACATATAGTGCACTTACATAAAGAAATTGGTAGAAAGAAATGCAACAAATTTATTTTTCAGTTTTTAATGAAACAAAATTATATCGTAATGAGCAGTTCTGTTCCTCGGAGAAAAGATGGAAAAATCATCTTTACTGTATTGATAAATATGGTAATTGTTTGTAGCCATTGGTATAGTGACACCATTGATATTTCCACCATTTGTACTTTCTTTTACATGTTGTTTCATTTGAAATAATTACATTGTCTTTTACAAAATCCCATTCGACTTTTTTACCAACTCTTCCACATGCTTGACTTCTGTGAAAACGCCGCATCGATTTATATTTAATTTCCTGTCTATTCGCAGTGCAAGTTGTAACGCACCGTTTTGTTAAATGTTCCGTTTCAGTCTTTATTTCATGGTTTGAACTGTTACCAATTGAGGCGTATAGTTTCTAAATCCGCCATCTCCAATTTTCAAAAAAAATAGATAAGTAGATTTACTGGTATTCCTTTCCACGCCCGACATGATGAGAGAGATTTTTATCATTTGGTAGTTATAATGAATGTCCAGAAAGCAGGAAAGTCTTTCTAAAAAGAAAATTTCATCTCACATAATCTCTGAGTTATCAGTTTTTCCTGTTTTTCTCAAAACATTTCATGAAGGAGATGGCGGATTTAGAAACTATACGCCTCAATTAATATATTAGCATTTCTTTGATTTTCTGTGTAAGTTTCTTAGAAATTGTTTATTTCTGTCTTTATTATTTCTTTCCCATATATATATATATATATATACAGGGTGGCCAATTTTAATCTTTCCACGAAAATATCTCGGAATATCAATGAACTGAACAGAAACTTAAATAGGAAATACCATGGGGCAAATCGAATAGTGATGTCGCATGCCCCCCAGGGCCGCTCTTTAAGGGCGCCAGGGGCCCAACTTTAAATTTTTAAATGAAAACATGGGGTGAGTGACAGCTCGTTCGATAGATCTTCAAAACTAAAAAGCGATGTGGCAAAAAAAAAAATAATAATAATATCGGTCACCGCATTCGAAATGGCTGCTAAGATATGTTACCGGTATCAGATAAACGTCCAGTATCACTAATATGAAAACGGTTGAGCATAAGTGAACCAAACAAAAACTCAAATAGGAAAGCCTTGGGATAAATCGAATGATGATGTCGCGGTGCTCCCCAGGACCGCCTTTCATGGGGTCCGGGCTCAACTTAGAAATTTGAAACGAAAATATGGGTCAAGTAATACCTCGTTCGATAGATCTTTATACACTAAACAGCATTGCGGCAAAAGATTGTTCATATGGGTAACAGTTTTCAAAATGGCCGTCAAGACATGGTGCCTGTATCAGATAAAACGTCCAGTACCACTTAATATGAAAACGGTTGGAGATGATAATGAATGAACAGAATAAACTCATGTAGGAAATCACAGAGGGTATTTATCACTCCACGGCTCGTAAATGTTGTAATAGAGATGATGATGATTAGAATAAAAGTACCATAATGCAAAGGAGGAAATCTAATTCCTAGAAAATCAACGTTCCAACGTCCTCCGTAAGTGGGTAAAGCGGGACGGGAAGGAACGGTGAAATTGCAAATGAGAACCTTAGGTTTTGCAAATTGCATCTACACAACAAAATTATCTGGAATGTGTTTTTATAAGAGATAGATGTCTGTAATGAAAAAAAGTAGGTAAAATTCTTGTTGCCTTCTATTTTGATTGCAGGCAATGATTTGTGCAAAAATGAATCAACTGAAATGTCAAACCAATTTGTCGAACAATGCAATTTTAGAACAATGTGAATAAACGTTGGTTTTGCTCAAAAGTAGTCTGCACAATATTGGTTCATTACAGTATAAGTCACTTGTACACCCAAGTGTTTCAGACAATCCATACTTATTGCAAGTAAAAGTGAGGTTCTCATTTGAGATTTTACCATTCATTCCCGCTTCACCCACTTACGGAGGGAGATCGGAAAGATAATTTTCTGAAAATTAGATTTCCTCTTTAGCATTATGTCACTTATACTTTAACAATCTTTTTCTCCATTGTATTATTCACGAGGCATGGAATAATAAATACCCTCCGTGATTTCCTATACGATTTTATCCTGTTCATCCATTATCATCTCCAACCGTTTTCATATAAGTGGTACTGGACGTTTTATCTGATACAGGCACCATGTCTTGGCGGCCATTTTGAAAACTGTTACCCATATGAACAATCTTTTGCCTGAACGCTTTTTAGTGTATGAAGATCTATCGAACGAGGTATCACTTGACCCATATTTTCGTTTCAAATTTCTAAGTTGGGCCTGGACCCATAAAAGGCGGCCCTGGGGGGGCACCGCGACATCATCATTCAGTTTGCTTCATGGTTTTGCTATTTGAGTTTTTGTTTGGTTCATTTATGTTCAACCGTCTTCATATTAGTGGTACTGAACATTTATCTGATACCGGTAACATATCTTGGCGGCCATTTTGAATACGATGACTAATATGAAAAATCTTTTGCCACAACGCCTTTTAGTTTTTAAAGATCTATCGAGCGAAGTGTTACTCGCCTCATGTTTCCATTTAAAATTTTGTTCGAAAATCTTTATTTTGAAAAGTGCTTAGACAAGTATCACATCTCTAAGTATGTATAAGGTTTTCAATAGATGAAATAATCATGCTGTCGTTTACAGAAATTGAATATCTCAAATCAGTTCGAGAGATACTATAAACATTTGTAAAGTTGGTGACACTGCTAAAATTGGTGTATTTGTGGAAAATGTTTAAGGTGTATTTAGTTTTATTTTACGTTTATGACTACAGCAGGCCCGTATTTAGATAAGTGCTATTCCGTGCTCAAGCACAGGGTGGCCCAGTTTAGGAAGCGGCAAAATTTTGGATTTTTTAAAGATTCACAATAAAGTAATATTTAAAACTAGCAACCCGCAAGCGCGAGAAAATGTTATTGTGTTAAATTCGTTCTAATTACAGTAGTTACAAATAAGCTAGCTTATTTGATTATTTTTAAAAAGTCATCCTCGCCCCAAGGGGTAAGGATGAACTTAAACATCATGAAAACTGATACCGTTAAACTCACAAGTAAAGGTCACGTTTCGATTAATTGAGGTGCTGCCCGAGACGTGTGTGATAGAGTAGTACTAAGTGCTCAATATATCAGGGAAGTTTTAGGTGCAACACTCAAAGGGTTTATGAGATACAGCCACTAGAACGACACATGGAGATACAAGTTATAGTCGTTATACATAGTCCAAAATATGAGAGAGAAGTCTTATACCTATTATTTCCTCTAAACTAGTTTATGTTCGTATTTCCAGCATATTCAGGTGGTGTAACACAAGAGAAAGTTCTTTGTTTTGCAGATCCGAAGTGGTTTTGTTATTGCATAGAAAAGTTACCAATTCCTACAATCAATATGCAGTTTAGGAAAGAGTGCATGCATCGCACTGCTCACAGTGAGCACACCTGACAAACGCAGTCAAGTCGCACTTGAAACATTTGCCGTTCACAAATCCGTCAAAGCAGTAATCATAAGGAACGATCCAACTTTCAGGCTCTTCATTCAAGTATCCAGCCTTATAGAAAGCAAATCGAACTATGTTGCGAAAGCAAGGAGCACTAAACTGGTAAATTGTGAACGACTGAAGTTGTATGAACCTGTCATGCTGCTAAATATCCACGTCACTTCCTGTTATTTCTGTATCAGTGATGAAACGAGCAAAGGTTTTGGTTGGACGGAAGAAGTGAACATCCAGAAGCTGAATCGTGCCACCACATCCACTAGGTATTAGCCATTTGATCAGTGCAAAGCCTTCTGGCGCACAATGTGACAAAAGACTGTCGTCTTTGCAGGCCATGAATTAAGTAACAGGAGAACTTTATTCCTATCACCTGGAATGCTTTTCCACATGATAGGAATAGAAAGAATAGAAAGTCTTAAGATCCTACTTGTTCATGTTTGCTGTTTTACCAGCAAATGAGATTAAGATAATATAAGCTGGATTGGCTGGTTTTACTGCAGGGAACCTACCGTTTGGTTCAACCACCAGAACATACATGGGACGCAGAATTTCTCCATCCATGGGCATAACCAGCATTATCATATAGGAATGAGATGATGTACTCATATATGCTACTGTTGTTCCGATCTTCACTATTCCTTTCTCCCTCAACGTCCAGTACAAATGCAATTCCTTCTCGAAGCGACTTTGATCAGCATTGAGAACATTGGCAGAAATAGACTATAACATGTACTTCCACGTGATGTTCTAGTGAGTGTATCTTTGAGCTTTGCACCTTCCCTGACATATTGAGCACACTTAGTACTATTCTATCACATATATCTTCGGCCGCAACTCGATTCAGCCAAACGTGACCTTTACTTGTCAGAAACCTCGAAAACTATGAATTCAATACTAATATCTGTAGTTTTCGATTACTTTTAATATCTCGTCTCCCCCCCCCCCTCCTTGGGGAGTGGAGTATGACCTTGAAGTTGAATTGGATTAAAACTACTAACCTAGACAAAAACTGCTCATTATGTAAGCTGATAAAGGCTTTTCTCTTCTGTGCGTGCAACCTAATACGCGATGAAATAATGCAGACAGAAGAAAAAGTTTCTTTGCAAATATTTTGGAGTTTCTCTTATTCGTTCGAGTAGCTTAAACACACATGAAAGAATACACAATCAATGCGTAATGAAGATTTTTTACATATAAAGTCGATAAAATGTTTTTTACTAAGTACACTATAGTCTTTAATTATGTGATAAATACAAAATAAACAATGTCAAAAATACTGCCTAGTTTTTTAATATATAATAAATTCCTTATTTTACTAATTACAATAAGAGTAAATATTTAAGAAATTCAGTCACAATTCAAGTGAAATTATGAAATATAAAAACGACATAGCGGTTGTTAAGAGTTAATAGAATGCATTTTCTCCAGACAGTAAGTTAGAACGTACATGAATAAATTACATACCAGTATTGAGAGAATGTGTCCCCAATGGATGAATGGTTAAGATCGTTGCCTTGTAACCAAGGAGTCTCGGGTTCGATTCCCAGTGGTGACACAAGCGGTTCGGATCCCAAGTTAAGCTGTAGATTCCGTCCTTAAGAGCCTGCCTTACTAAAATAATACAAAATTTACCATTTTTCTTTTCGTTGTTTATTCATGAGTGAAAGGAGATACTGAAATTCAAGTCATTACAATAATAGATAATGCTATTCTACAACAGAAAATATGAACCTGAAGAATGTTCAGTGTTGCCATCCATAGAAATTACAGTGTTACCAGAAAAACAATTTCCCTAAAATCTAAGTTAAGGCAGCGAGTAGAGAAACAAACTCAACTGCATTTGGTTACGTATCATATTGTTTTGGTTTCCTGTGAACTACTTTTTAAATAATAGTTGTATTTAGTTTGTAATAAACAAAATAGTTTTAACATACAGTTATTAAAACTAAATAATAATGTTAATTAAAAAGTAGTTCACAAGAAACCAAAACAACACGATACATAATCAAATGCGGTTGAGTTCATTCCTCTATTTGCTGTCTTAACTTAGATTTTAGGGAAATTGTTTTTCTGGCAACACTGTAATTTCTATGGATGGCAACACTGAACATTCTTCAAATTCATATTTTCTGTCGCAGAATAGCATTATCTATGATTGTAGTAACTTGAATTTCAGTATCTCCTTTCACTGATGAATAATCAAGCAAAAGAAAAATGGTAAATTTTGTATTATTTTTAGTAAGGCAGGCTCTTAATACATCGTCATCCCATGGAAGGCAATGGCAAACTACCATGGTTAACCTTGCCCAGGGACCTTCGAGTCAAACACCTGCTTTCGGGAAGAACACTACATCATAATCATCATTGAGAGAATAAGCCATTTAAAGTTACGTTGTAAATTTTGTAACTTGTAATACCTAAAGTGTTACTCAACAAGAGTTGGTATGTTTGCAAAATCACGACTTATTTCCTTGTTTGAGCCATAAGTTTGTGCTGGGAGGGGGCGGCAAATTATTTAGAGCACAGGGGCGCACAATATATAAATACGGGCCCGCATTACAGTAATAGCTTTTGGTAATTGTAACTGCTACAAGTTTTCGAAATTACATAATCAGTGTTACAAAGTTGATCCATGTTTATCATATCTCTGGAACGTTTTGAGATTTCAAATTGCCGGAAAAGGCAAAATAAATTGTTCGTCTATTGAAAACCATATAAGCACTGTACTTAGATGTGATACTTGTCTAAACTTTTTCGAAATAAAGTCTCTCGAAGAAAATTAAATTTTCAAATCCTTGTAACTTTGTTCCGGTTTATTCGAAGTACGTGATACAGTATTCAGCACTAAAGTACTTTAGATGTGCATTGCCCTGTCCGGCTCAGTTGTGTTGTTGCTGCGGTAAAAGTTTGCAAATTTTGGATGGCCGAAATAGTACAGCGTGCTTAGTTCGCAGCACTTACTAACAAATGTGGTATCATGTTGTTTAGCATATAGATTTCAAATATATAATAACAAGATGTAGTACTATTTTTTAAAAAAATGTTGGGTTGGCAACACTGCTAATCCGGTAGTATTGGAGAGTGACAGCAGGGCCTGCCCTAGGTAATTTACCGCCCTGTTCAGTGGTATTTGCGGCCACCAACTTTCTCCAGAAAGGACGAATCTTACAAACCACGTTTCTAAGTATGCTACCCCATCATGAACAACGAAGGGGAGGGAAAAGTACTCACACTCAAAGACCTAAACCGAGATTGGCTGGTTTAAGCCTTAGTTTAAACCAACTGGTTTAAACTAAAAAGGGTCCCATGTTCAATTCTCAGTCGAACCACAATCCTTCTTTCAAGTGTAAACCAAGTAGCGGTTTGGATATCACTTTAAACGAAAGCCTTTTCCTTGATAACCCAGGTATTACATAAGGATGTTAAGCCTAAACATACGAAACAAAACCAAATTGTTTATTTCTGCTTGCCTGAATGCTTATTATTTTATAAAGAAGCCATGGTTACTTAAATATATTGATAGAAATTGGCAAAATGTAGGAGCTGCCCGATTTATATATAATTCTATATAATGGGTTCTCTTTTGCAACTATATCTTTTTGTCCGTTTGAAATTACTCTTGATAATTATATTAACAAGTATGTAAAGATTAGTACAATGGATTTTTATAGGGAGTTCTTCGTGAGTAAGTCGGCAGACTCATTGCATTTATGGCCAATCAGTCCCGGTGTCGAGTCCAAATTGAGGACAATTTTTCTAGGATGTAAGCAGGCGGTTTGGATTCCGCCTTAACCTTATGTGAGCCCTTCCAGCATAACCCTGCTATTGCATAATAACACAAAGACGAAACAAACCTATTTCTGTCCATATGTAATATAAATACATAGAGCAAATTATGTAAACCGTAAAAACCCGGGTTTTTTGTTGTTTTTTTAAATCATGATTTTCGCCAACCCTGGCCTAAACACCACAAAAACAATCGTGTTGTCTTGTTTTATCTTTAAATAATAATCTATTATGTTGGTAAAAGATAAAACAAACACACCTGCAGGGGAAAGATGGTAACCCTTTTTATAGATTTCAATATCGAGCTTCAATCTCAATGTATCAGCTTGCAATTCCAGTGCAGCTAGTTCTGCATCTGTTTTTTTAAATTGTTTTCACCTTCCATGGTAAAGAACTTGTGACAAAGACAAGATTAGTTTTCATATCAGAACTGTGATAACTAACGAAATGGATCAGGTAATCGCTACTGTTCGAGTATTGAGTTCTTGTATTTGACAATAATTAAGCAATTCATGCTGGGATTTGCTTGATCATTTGCTTTAGCACTGTCCATGTGACGTTAAACTAGTGCGACCATGATTCATGAATGTAGTATTCAAATAGGTCAGCTTAATAAATTTAACTACCATCATCATGAAATCTGTTTCCAACAAAAAAAATAAAAAAATAGTTATGGCAGATTTTGCCGCCCCTTGCAAATGCACATGTTGCACATGTGGTAGAACCGGCCATGAGTGTCAGACAATTTCCTATTCTCGATAGTTCATCGTATACATTTTTTTTTTTTTTAATCTATTTAAAGTTACGCTCAAGTCTCAAGTAGAAAAACTGCGCGTGTATCATAGCTACATATTAAACGAAAACTTAACAATATTGTATTTAGAATTAAGTGTTACAAACGAAGGACGCTGTAGAAATAATTGAATGTCCAGTAGCTTCGATTTCCTTCAGTTCTGACTTTGTCATACTTTGCTTCCTTTAAATTTCAGTAATCTACCGTACTTGTTTTGAATGTGTAAGTTTGGGTTTTGAGTTTACATGCTAATAGATGTTTTATAACCATATTTAGACTAGATTTGGTACTATATCTTGTAATAATTGTGATTTTTTTTTATTTTTATTTTTTTTTTTTTTTTTATTTTTTTTTATTTATTTACAGAAAATAACGGAAAAGGCCAATACAAAGGTAGCCAAGCAAGTGGAATACCAACAGAAGGTTATTGAGTCCTACGGCTACAAATGATCCAGTACATACAAATGTACAGAACTTTGAAATAAAATAACTTGTATTTAATTTCGTTGTAATTGTTTTGTTTGTGTAGTAATACATACAGTACCTTCATCTGTGGGTTTCACTGGCTTGAGTTCATTATTCACGAACGGCTGAAACGTAGGTCTTTCGGCTTTTATTTTGCACGTATGGAGGCAGTTTGCAAATTTCATTCCCGTTTTTCATTGTAGTGAGATTCACACATCTGACTCCATTTGACCAGGGTGGATTGATTTAAATCAAGATTTTAATCACTTCATTTTTTAAATAAAAATCGTTGATTTAAATCAAATTCTTAAACAGATTAATTTAAAGTGAAAATAAGTAAAATTCTGTTTCTGTTCTGTAATTTCAATTATGGAAAATAATAATCATAATACAATGGGACTCAAATGTATGTACAGCACGTATGAAAAGGAGTGTCATCCAGAGGATGATTAGGGAAAATCTCGTTTTGAACGGGTAACGGGGGAATTCTGCTTTCTTCTTTTCGTAACATAGTTTTTAAATCGTTAAATATTCCACCCGAAAATCACCATGAACATTTAAAATAGAAATTCTTTTGTGTGGGCATTTCTTTATTTGTTCCTAGATAATAGGGCATGTTTAAAGTGGTCGATCCCCTCTCCGAAATTTTAGATTTTATAACTTTGGGTGAAATTTACGTATTTTATATGTATTCCGTGCTGCAAGCTTTTTTTTTTTTTTTTTTTTTTTTTTTTTTTTTTTTTTTTTTTTTTTTTTTGTGCCGGTGCCAAATATTATAGCTTTTGTGGGGGAAAAAAAGTGTCAGGTTGATAAACGTTGCTGTACTTTTTCCTTAATGCTTAAAAAACATTATTTGGGATTGATATACGTTAATGATTGGGGATTAATTCAAACTTCAACCCCAATACTTTCACCTAAGTGACATAATTACACTTCATACTAATTCCTAATGCTTTTTCTTCAGTTCGCGACTTTTATTATACGAGGAAGATGATTTGATTTAAATCAAAAAATCATTTTAAAAAATCATGAGTTTTTCCACCCTGCATTTGACTGATTAAAGATAGCGTTTTCGGAATTAAAATCAATTAGAGGTACTAAGTTTAGTGTGATGTCCAGTTAGGTAATCTGTTCCATTACGATTTGTTTGCCATTAATAGCAGGGTGGCCACGCGTCGGGAAAAGCGGGAATTATGCGTGAATTTTTAAGGCCTTGAAAAAACCTGGAAAAGTGCGTGAATTTGTCTATAGATCCTTTAATTTTTAAAGAATAAACCAAGTTACAAATTTGAGGCTTTATTAATATTTTAGAATATTTTAGCACTGTTTCGTGTTCAGCTTCCTCGTCAGGCGTTGTCTGTGATACATCTAACGGCAATGGTAATAATATTGGATTTTCTGATCTTGACTCAAGTGCCTTCAAGAAGTATCTGTTAAAAATGATGTTACGAATACGGAAATTAAATGGTGTTTACAAGTAATTGACACATACAAATCCTTCCGTTCTGCGGAGAAAGATGTACAATTATTTCCTTACTTATTCTCAGTGAAATAGCAGCAAAAATGAACTGGACTGTACTAATGGGGCGTTTACACTTAGTCGATTTAGTCGTCCGACTAAATCGACTCGCTGCATTTGCCACTAAATCGAAGCAACTAGGCCGAATCAGGTTGATGGATGTGTTCAATTATTTCAACCACAGAAAGTAGAACGTCTTTTAATTCAGTTGCCAGTCGATTAGTCGCCTTCGATCAAGAAGCGATTAAGTTGAAGTCTCGTTTACACGGTCGATTAAGTTGAAAGTGACGTCAATTCAACTGAATCGAACGCAAATCGACTAAGTGTAAACGCCCCATAAGGTAAGTTACATAATTTTATTTGGGCTAGCAACTTATTTTAAAATGGATTCTCTTAACATAATATACATAGTGTGCGGTAGCAGTCCATTTGTTATTGGGTTCGGTGAATCATTTAACAGTGTCTCAGAAAAAAATCAAATGGGCGTCAATATCAGATTTTGGGGCACTACTAAGGGAGAGGTTTGTACTCGTTACCTGACTTCTGTTTTTCGTGGACGAAATAGTCTCAAATCTCCTAGGAGCATTCATGGATTCGGTGAAACCCTTTGATGTCAAAAACGTACAGCTTTCTATGGATGGACCCAGAATGAAGTTTCTTCAAGAGTTTAATACATTTCTGAAATCAGAAGAATGTAACTGTTGTCCTTTAAACTTAAGCAGTTGAGGCGTGCATGCTCGCAGTAGATTTGGATATTGCTTTCTTTGTACAATTTATTCAAGAATGTTTTCGCAAGGAGAGCTCTATATATACTGAATTAACAAGTTCCGACATGTTCTCATACAAATATTGCCCTGTATGTTGGTTATTAAATGGAAAAGTAGTACAGTGAGCTCTTGATAAGCTTCCCTGCCTCAGAGAATTTGTGAAACAGGTACTATCTTTGAAAGATGGCAGCAAATCTTCTTGTAGCCGTTATGAAGTAATAAAACACTGTCGTGAACATCTAATGTTAGGCCCCAAACTAGCTTTCTTTAAAACCATAACTAGTGACATTGAACAATTTCTCACAATTTTCAGTGACAGATCTTAAGCTCTCTTCCTATACTCAGAGCTGCAGAGGAGTGTGTGTGTGTGTGTGTGTGCATTTATGCAAAGATTTGTGGAACAAAAATACATTGAACATTTTAAGTCTTGAGTTCAGCACATGTTGGTGTGGGATTTGGCACAGAAAAGGAAGTAGAGATGTCGGAAAGATGTTAAGGATATAGAACTAGCCAGGTTCTACAGGGATGGTCGAAGAATATTGCAGAAAATAGTCATAAAAATGCAAGAACATTTACCACTAAAACTTAAGTCGACAAAAGCCATAACTTGCTGGAATCCAGAGAGAGGTTGCTGCATGTGATGAAGCGATAGTCCGCTTCAACGAACTTGTAACCATATTGGTTAAAAGCAATTGACTTGTCCACACAGCTGATGTCGCTGCTCGGCAGCATTGTTCTGTAATTAATGATCCAAATACCAGAACTCGTCTTGAATCTTGGTTTAAAAAAAAAAAAGTGTCAGACTTGACAGATTGTGGTCTAATGTCATTTCTGCCCACGAAATGACGCAGATGTCTTGATGAAGGTTCTCTATTCTACACTAATACTCGCCCACGTAAATGCAAAAATGAAAAGAAGCTTTTCCGTAAATAAGTGCATTATTGAGAACATGGCAGAAGAGATTTCGGTTGCACAGAGAACTGTGTATGTCACTATCAGAATTGGGAAAGTCAGCACGCCGCTAGCCAACCCAAAAATGTAGGGGAGGGGGCGACCCAATCATACAGTTCATTTGCAAGCCTACCGTGAAAATTTTAAGGGGCCCCCTCCCCCGATGGATACGAGCCTGAAAGTCAGCAACGCAAAATATCTTGTGAATTCTGTCCGTTCTGCTAGTCAGAATTATCAAGGTGTTTTGGATGAGAAAAGGAAGAAGAATGTGAAGATGAAAAAGATATGAACAGGAAAAGAACGAAGTTTATCAAAGCTAGAAAATAAAATGCTAAGATAGAAGAAGACGCAGTGAAAACTAAAGTGATATTGACAGTGAACTTGAAAAGGCCTGCTCAAAATTCATATAAAGAGTTTTTGGTGTACGGATCAGTCAAAGAAACTAGTGATATTTATAATTTTCTACAGTTCTTCCCTTTATTACGAGATTTTTTTTTTTTTCTGTGTGTGTGTCAAAAAAATTCTAGTAGTTGCTTGATTTGTTGAATGTGCATATTCATTTGATAATAAATTTAGGTATACATGGAACACTCAATCTGTTCAGTATTTGTTTAAATTATGGAAAACGAAACATTATTATTATTATTATTATTTTTTTTTTTTTTTTTTTTTTTTTTGTATAACTATGAGCATATCATCAGATAGTGAATGGCCACGATCTATCGGGTGTCAAAAAAAAAACGACAATCTTCGGGAGGTAAATCTGCCCATAAGTAATGCCCTCAAGATAAATAGAAAAAAAAATGGTGCTTTCTTTTCCTGTTCAGACCTTATAGTAATATGGGACTTACGAAATAGTTTTCTCTGTGTGTGACAATATTCTAGTAGTTACTTGATTTGTTGAGTCTGTATAAAGTCGTGGCAAAAACAATAAAGCTCTTCGTGGATGGTATCGGCAATGTCCGAACAGTCGTATCCTCTTACTAGTGACATTGTAAGTAAATACGTATTCACCAACGTTGCCATAGTTTTGGTCTCCGGAATACTCTGATTTATGACCTACACATGTGGGTTTAGGAGGGCACTTTCCTCTCTTTTTCCCCCTTCTTGTGGGTTTGGGATTCCACTTTGCACTTTTCTCCTCCTCGTGTTAATGCTAATAATAATAAAGTTTCAAATACACTACCACGCAATAGTTCAGAGTACACCATATTTTTGTCGGAGCTATCTATAGGAAGAAATCATGTGTAATATTCACTATTTAATGCAAGTGTCATAATTTATTGTTAAAAGTATGTATTAAAATACAAAATATACACCACTTTAAACTATTAAGGAGAATGAATTCTGTTATTTATTATTTTTGCTTATTTCAACTTTGTTTCGATAAAGTTAAGAATATATATTAAATAAACTGTACTACGTTCTGTCTAACCGAATCTCCGGTTTTACAGAATCCTTAAAAGAAATAAACATTTAATCGTGCACGACTTCTATTTTTAAAACACCAACAATGAGTAAAATATTTGCTTTTAAATGAGTGAAACAAGAAACGGCATTTTGCAATCGATTTAGTGTCCCAAGAATACGTTTCAATCTCCTTGTATTCGCATAGTTAGGAAGATTTAATTGCAGTGACGATACTTGTTATGTCATCAAAATGTATATGCTAAAGTTGAGGAATAGGGTTTAAAATGTGTCAAGAATAGGATATTTCGCGATATGTTAGAGAGATGAAACAGTATATAAACTCATTAAAAGTAAGTGAATACTTGCTCCAGCATTTTGTGAAATTCCGCTTAAAGATAAAAAATATAATTATTTTCTCAATATGTAATAAAAGATACAGGCCGCTCCACTAAATTTTCCCACTCCAATTTCTTAAAGTATATCATATGCTGCAGTTATTGCTTAAACATGAAACACGAGCGACATTATGTTTTGAGGAAATTTCATTCGAGGAAAATTACCTACATGAACTTGTTTATAAGAAGTGACAAATGACACCCTCGTATATCAGAGTTATTAATTGAATATTTATTTGTGGGGTGTCAAGAAAATGATTTACGCATCATTACAGAATTATTAATGATATCTAAACAAAATCGATTGAGTTGCTTTTGAGAATATCATCCAATAATGAACTCACTCCTATTAAGAAACTACCCCTTGCGGATTTATTCGGGAGAAATTACGTAACCCTATTATAGGGTTGTTAATCAAATTATTATATATCGCCTGTTTCATATTTGAAAAAGTCCGAAAAAACACTCCAAAAGTGAACTACTCTTTGCCGATTTTTCAGGATAAATGAGTTATCCCATATTAGCAGATTGTTATGAAACATGGAAAAATCGTTAGAGGCGTTTCCGAGAAAATCACAAATTTTGATTTTCATGTTTAGTAAACTACTCGTAGACTAGTTTAAGAAAACTCGAAAAAAGTCGCTAGAGAATCTTATAAAAAACCTTACATTTAAAATTACGTCTCCAGACGTTGAACCGTAGTTATGCCTTCTAGGCGACCAAATATATTTTCATTGGGACGAACAGACGTCCAGAACTCCGTTTGGAGGCATGTAGAGGCAATCCAACTTACAAATTCTTTTAAATCTCTATTTTCCCATTATTGCTATACTTGATCTGCTATCGTTGCTCGAAAGTAAAATTTTGGAAAGAAGACAATCGAGACTGTCTTGTCTCATCATCACTAGAAAACTGCTGAATTATTTGAAAAGAATTTTGAAACAGCACTTGGCTCGAGCTGGATTTTTAATGTCCCTTTCATTATAATGAGTATCTAAGAGGTATTTTTCTCCACACTCAAACTCATCTGTTGTTTATCCCATCATCATAAGAAAAACTGATAGACTTTCAAATGGATTTTGCAATGTAGGTAGCAGTTGACTCAAGTCGGGTTTCTTTCACTTTCATTAAAGGCATATCCTAGGGGAAAAGGGTTCAAAACTAGAATATATTTTAAATGCTGCTAAATCCTTTAAAATCAAGTTTTGAAAATAGCACTGGGTCACCTAAGCTTATATCATTTAATTTCGATTCAAATACCTGTTCTAAATGCAAAAATATGGTTCAAATATGATACACATTTCAAATATTCTTCATAAATGTACTCTTCCCGTGAACGCCGGTTGTTCAGCCACTTAATAAATAATTTTATGATTAGCGGCAATAAAAAATAATAATTTACTAATGTTACAGATCACCAAGGACAAGTTATGTGATGTGTGGTCAGCACATTGCTTTAAGCCTAGGGTTGTTGTTTCTTAACTAAAGTAAATTTTCAATTGTGTAAAGATGTAGGTTAAAAACTGTGGAAACTATGTGCGCTTGATCGGAAATCGATCCGAAACAAAATATATTAAAAATAACTATAATAGTAAAACTACATTTCCTGATACTAAAAATCACACCACAACCGGAAGTTCAAAGAACTATGGAACGAGAAATCTTGACTGAAAATTCTCCACGATTTTCACTTTCCCATTGAACGAATAGTGACACGGTATCTTTTACTTATTCCTTGTCAGAATCCTTTCCAAAATTTTCTTCTCATTTCTCATTGTTAAAGTCAAAATGCATTCCAACTATACCTAGAATTTCATTAAATAAACACCCCGTAGCACTAATAATAATAATAATAAGAGAACAGTGTCGCGTTAATAAGTAACCATCCTCGATCCTGGACACACACGATCTATACCACAGGTCTCCATACAATGATACTACTATAATTTATCCCTATTTTTCAAAAATAAGATTTCATGATGAAAATGCAACATGCATAACATTAACCCTAGGAACACCAAGGTATTTTTGGGTACATTAAAAACCAAGGGATGTGGGCCTCAGAAATCCCACGTTGGTATTCCTAGGGTTAACTCCAGTTCCCGTTTATTTGTGGTAGCTAGTAATCCTTTACATTGTAGAAGCGAGGGGGTGACTTTCCTTATTCAAGACTTATATAACCTTTACCAAATTCAATCCTAATCAAGATAAGGAGTTTCGAAGATATAACTCGTGCCCATTTTTTTTTTTTTTTTTTATTTTTATTTATTTTATTTTACGAGTTAACCGTGAAATATTCTTAAATCTGGACTGAATTTTATTCTTGACCTACAGTGATGTCACCCAAAAGCATTTGATCTCTTTTGGAAGTTTCATAAATTGTTTCGTTTTCCTTTATTTTTGGAAAGTTATGGTTAATAATCTATGTTTGTTAGGTTAGATGGATTCACGAACTTTCAGTTGTCTAATTTCACTTAAGCAGTGAAGCAAGTCTCTAATGTCAAATACCATGAAACAGTTTCATGAAAATGGGAGAATTTAAACCAAATTTTAGTGAACTAAGGCTGACGAGCTCGCTTTCTCTACGTTTTCCAGGATCAAAATTGCTGGGAGTACATAGATGCTTTAAATAAAGAAACAAAGCAGCTGAAAATTCTGTATATAACAGTTCTGTTCCTAAATTTAATTACTTATCTCAGCCAATCGCCTCTTAAGACATACTCGTTAAACATTGCATTAGTGTCCATCTTACAAGGAGAAAGCGGACTTTGGTAAATGAATTTCGGGACCATCTTTCGCGATGTAGTAGTACCTATTTAAAGTGTTAATATTACAAACTGAGAGAGCGCAATAGCCAAAGTAGCAGAGAGAAAGGGTCTTAAAGTTTCCGACTGACCGCATATATTCTACGACGCGTAAAGTTACCAAGTGGCGCTATGGCAGAGTGAGGAGCATCTATGGCTCATCTGGAATGAGTCCCGGGGTTCAATTCCCGCTAGGGTCTTTTTTTTTTTTTTTTTGCTTTAGCCAATAAAGTATCCATTTATAACTATAAGTAAAATACCGATTCACCACATATTTATAATACATAAAACAATGTAAATGTTCAAATCAGTTGTAAAACCTTTCAATGTTCCATATTAACTAGCAACAGAATGTAACCTATTCCGTAAATATATTGGCATCACGAGTTATATTATGGCTACCATAGTCGTTGTGTAAAAAATGTTCTCAACGCTTCGTGTCTATATCTGTAGACAGTATGTGAATTATTAGGGGTATGAGGGGGAAATCCCCTTTGGTTATAGCAACATCCAATATTACCAAAGAAAATTTCCTTCTCATACCCCTTGTAATTCGCACATTGTTCACTGATATAGAGACGAAGCTTAAGAACATTTTTTACACGCGTGTGGTAACCATAATATAACTCGTGATCTCAATATATATATAAGGAGTAGGTCAGATTTTGTTGCTTGTTAACATGGATCATTGGAAGGTTTTACATCTGATTTGAACATTTGTATTGTTTTATGTATTATAAATATATGGTGAATCAAAATTTTACTTGCAATTACAAATGGCTACCTTATTGGTTAAAGCAAAAAACAAAAAAATGACACGAGCGTGTATCGAACCCGGGACACTTTGAACGTGAGACATAGATGCTCCTGACTCTGTCACGCCGTTACTTCGTAACGAATATATGTGGTGAATCGGAAACTTTAAGACGCTTTCTCTCAGACATTTTTGGCTATTGCGCTCTCCCAGTTCGAAATACGCATTAACACTTTAAATCTGCACTACTATCTCGCGAAAGATGGTCCCGAAGTTCATTTACCAGAGTCCGCTTTCTCCTTGTTAGAGTGAGAAATCATGGAAGAAATCCCCCTTCTTAATATTTTTGGAACAAAATTCATCCACGAATATGTTAAAAGTGTGTATGAATTAAATGATACTATTGTCAAAAATTTGCAAATTAGTTACAGTAATTCGTATGTAATTAGCGTATATTTCTTATATAACTAACGGGTGAACTAATGTTTAGCGGTATTCGTAATTCCACATTGTTTAGAAATAATTGATGTTCAAACATATGAACTCTGTCGAAACAGTCCATTGCCAGGAGTTTTTTCACCCCATTTCATCCCTCTTCGAGAGTTTCTCCGTGGCTGGGCGATTGGTGTGCGCGCCTTTGGCGTGGGGGCCCGGGTTCCGCGTTAATCAGTGGGTCTACGTCTCATATAGCTTCGCTGCTGAACGGGACGTTAAACTCAAAATCAACTCAACACCTCTCTTCAACTGATGATTTCGCACCCCGGTACACTTATGGGATTATGCGCGTAGAGTAGGCAAAGATAATTTACATTGGCCTCTCATATGCTAATTGTCTTTGAGATGGGACTCGTACTGAC
Organism: Thermobia domestica; assembly: GCF_964235325.1. NCBI lineage: Eukaryota > Metazoa > Arthropoda > Insecta > Zygentoma > Lepismatidae > Thermobia > Thermobia domestica. The sequence continues at coordinate 371,800,009 of NC_137454.1, forward strand.
GTAGGCTGACAGAGATGTTCAAACTCGCGAACCCAATGGTCACGTGTCTTGAACAGAGCCCGATCGAGAAAAGTACCCAAACGCAAACCCGAGTAAGTGTGAGCCCAATTGAGATCAGTGAGCTCGAGCAAGCCAAATGTAAAATGATCATATATGGTTCATAATCACCTTATGCTATCAAACATTCAAAACTATTTTGTTTAATACACTTGTAACTATTCCAAAAGTACCAACCTTGGACTTGAGAACTAGAAAAAATGACCGTTTACTATAAGTAGTTATAGTATAATGTTCGTTAGAAAACTGTCTCTTTGTGGTGTGTGAACACCGTGTAATTTGGTTTTCTCGAGGTTTTGCCGTTTCGTCCTAGTTTTTTCATTCTACCGTTTCCATCATCATCGTCAACGTCTCCTGTAACCTCGGAGCATAATCGTGGAACCAGGGTTGGGTAATTACACGTTAAAAAGAGTTATCTTTGTTACGCGTAAAATACAGGAAGAAACGATCTAAAAATTTTAAAATACTAAAGTACGCAAAAACTAGAAGCAAATCTACAAATTAAAAGATAACTTTTTCTCGCATTTATTATTGTTTGATTTGGCAGAAAGAAAGAAAGAAGCTTTCAAAATTCCTTCTAAATTTGTATGGGCTTTCGCTAGATTTTGCATTTTATAAACTACTATATTGATTTCGTAAAGTCGCTTTCCCTGTTTAAGGCGGGTCGCGGTGGCACAGTGGTAAAGCGTTCACCTCTGGTGCATGGCGTTCTTGGTTCGATCCCAGCTCGTCAAGTAAACCTTGTGATGGACAAACTGTGTGCGTAGGTTTTCTCGGGTCTCTTCCGTTTCCTCTCGCTTTCTTCATTCCTCCATTTCTCATCGTCACTGCCTCCTTTAGCCTAGCCGGCATAATCGTGGGACGTAAAACTTAGATTTCATTTCATTTTTCCCTGTTTAAATAGCAAATAAGTTGCCTATTACGATTTGAGCGCGTACGATTATGCTTGAAAAATGTTTTAGTGTGTATGAGCAACATCTCGGGGCCGAAATCTCGTACGGATAAAACGTCTCCATAACAATATAGCAATATAAGAGTTTCAGAAGTCAGAATAATAATACAACCAGAAAATTCTTAATTTAGTCATTAGAAACGAAGAAAAATGACGGTTCAAAATGAATGGATATATAATCATAAAGTAAACCCAAATTGGAGAAATTGTGTCCATCAAATCTTTTTATTGAATTAATTTGTAAGAGTGAACTGTAAATTCCACCGGGAGTTAAAAATGTATGCCTTATCTACTATATCACAAAATCCTTAAATTAAGATGATGAAACTGTATATAAACTCCTCATTAAAAATAAATGAAAACATGTCCTAGCGTTTTCGACAATTCAGTTTTTAAGTGTAAGGGTGCAATTTCTGTAAGTTTTCTCCATCTTTTTAAATCAAAGTTTTTGTTTGTGTCATCAATACTTGAAAACAGCTGATCCATTTGAAATGAATATGTCTACTGTACTGTACTCGGGTTTATTTTTAAAGTACGGAAAGTGCGCAGTTGTTTGTGAACAACATACATGTGAACTGAAAAATAGTTCCTGTCCGTTATGAAGAAGTAAAATCGAATGTTATGTTGCACGATTGCAGAATATACTATTCGTGACTATATCTGAGTGTGTCGGCGAAAAAGAGGAATATATCCTGTAGGAATATATGTTGCAAAATATCTGTCCATGTTATATATTTATATATAATATTTTGAACCTTCCTTATTCCTTCCATTTCAGGTACATTACCTCCTGGAAAATTATTAGAAGAAGTTTTCCTTTTATAACTAACTGTTCAGAATTTACTGTTTATCTTTCTGTAAAATAATAATAATAATAATAATAATAATAATAATAATAATAATAAGTCAAATATATCCCAATACTTGTCTGTTAAAGATTTAAAATCTGCAAAATAAAAGTATTGTATTTGAAAAAGAAAATATTTTGAACATACTAAATAAATTGCTATGACGAAATTTCGTCCATTTGTTATTAATTTATTTATTTTATTTATTTATTGTTTTTAGAAAAATGACACACAACATTATACAGTTGCTAATGAAATATGAACAAAATCGCTTTGAGTCATTTTTGAGAAAATCGTCCAAAAATCTCATCCCATCAGTAATATGAACAAAAATTGACTGAGACATTTTTGAGAAAATCGAGAAAAAAAAAAAAAAACACCTCAGCAGTAAGTTACCTCTCATGAATTACACTAGTTAACAAAGGTTTTCTTACATAAAAGGAAATACCTGTTCTTAAAGGAACTTTTTGCGCTGAATTCGAATATGCACTCGGTTTTTCTCCATCACGTACCATTTTCCCGTAACAGAGGGATTTTCGGGAAAATCCCTCAAAAATTTCCCTTTTCGTTTATTTTACACCCCAAGATCTTGTCCCCTTGCATATAGTAACAGAAATTATACCTAAGTATACTTTGATTCATATTTAACAAACCCTCCAAGTTTCGTAATAATCGCTTTATTCTTTCTAGAGAAATAAATATGTTTGTATGTATACTGTGTGTACTGTTTATTGCACCTTATAGTAATGCTTTCAGATCTCTTAAGTTGAGGTAAAACGTTTTGCTTTATTACCACAAACACATATATAAAATATAATACAATATAATTTACAAGTGTGACAATTTACAATAAACAATAATACAAATGTACCAAAAGGTCATGAAAAGACAAATCAAAACTATCACAATATATGAAACTTCCATTGGGTTACAAAAACGTACACTACTTCCTTCTTTTGTAAGAAATGTTGCATTCTCTAACAAGACCCCAACAATAGTCCCCCATCATTGAAGGATCCCATCGTCCCTGGTACCTTTTCTCCATTGCCATTATATCTTGGTGGAATCTTTCCCCCTGTTCGTCGCTGAGAGCACCTAGGTTAGCAGGAAAGAAGCTGAGGTGGGAGTGCAAAAAGTGGATTTTTAAAGACATCCTACAACCCAACTCTTTGTATTTCTGTATCATGTCCTGTACGATTTCTGTGTAACTCTCAGCTTTGTTATTGCCCAGAAAGTTGCGAACAACACACTTAAATGCTGTCCAGGTAGCTAGCTCAGCACTGTTTAACTTGCTGTCAAAGCTATCATCAAGCATTAATTTCCTAATTTGGGGACCAATAAACACTCCCGCTGAAATCTTAGCATCACTCAGGTTAGGGAACTTATGTCGCAAATACTTGAAACCTTCACCAGATGTGTCCATGGCTTTGACAAAGTTTTTCATAAGTCCTAACTTGATATGAAGTGGCGGTAGTAATATCTTATTAGGATCTACCAAAGGAGCGTATTTGACGTTGCATTCTCCAGGTACGTAATTCACTCTAGGTTCCCATTCCTTCACTTCATAATGTTTGTCATCAGCTCGGCTATCCCATAAACATAAAAAACATTGGTACTTCGTGTAACCGCACTGCGTCCTAATAAAATACCAACTACCTTGAGATCACAAATATTTGCCAACAATGGTCCTTGTAAGTTATAAGATTTAGCAAAGTTGACATGGTGTCATAGGATTCCTTAATCTTCACTGAGTGCGCAAGTGGTATAGAAGGTTTTTTATTTCCATTATGTAAAAGGACAGCTTTAAGGCTGACCTTTGACGCGTCGATAAATAACCTCCATTCTTCTGGAACGTAAGGAATTCCTAGCTCCGCCATCAACCCATTTATATCCGTACATACGCACACATTATTTTGCATTGAGAAATAGCTTGAAAATTGAACATGCCTTTTCCTGTACACTGATATGTTCGTTTCTGCATCCAATAAGTTCCACTGCTGGAGCCTTGATCCCAGAAGTTCCGCCTCTTGTTTTGTCAGGTGCAAATCACGGACTAGGTCATTAAGTTCACATTGCCGGATGAAATGTGGCTCGCGAACACAGTCAGGGATGAACGTTGGATCCTTGGATGTACATGTTGATGTCGATGGTTCATCAAGGTCATGATCATCATCAGAGTCTTTTGGCCATATCTCTTCCCAGTTGGTAGGGGGCTCGGGAAGTGGAAGTTCATCCCCGTGCGGAATAGGTCTAATTGCGGATTTAACGTTGGGATAACTTATTGTGTATTTGCTTTTTTTAGAATGTCCCTTAACTACTGTGAGACAAAAATAACAATCATCCAGATGGTTGGTGGGTTCTCTCCACACCATTGGTACAGCAAATTTCATGAACCTCCGTTTCCCTTTGGCCCATGCAAGTAAAGTGACGTAGCAAGACGCACAAATTATGTTGGGTGCCCAAGTTTTGTCCTGATCTCCCACACGACATCCGAAATATATATAATATGCTAGTTTCACCGATGGCGTAATAGATCTACACTGTCCTTTAACTACAAACTGGCCACACACATAACAAAAACTATTTGGTGAGTTAACACACGAACGCCGTCTTCTTGACGCCATTGTAGTGATCACAAACTAAACTTCTGGTCTTAGTTGGGTATAATGCCGTTAAGATCAAACATGAAAGCACTCTTAGCAGCACAGACAACTTTGAAAGTGAAGTAGTGTTAAACCACACGTCAATATAAAAATGTACAAAACTCCCTCACCAGGTGTCAAGAACACAAGAAAGAAAGAAATGCGCGGGGGGAGGGGGGAAACGATACCGTAGTGGAAAATTCAGACTGCATTAGTTCATTGTTGTCAACAATGAGTCTGTATTCCATTCTTTCTTTCTTTTGCATTATGTGACATTTGATAACAAATATTGATAACCATTTCATGAAGAAAACGAAAAAACTTGGAGAATTGTATATATATGTATTAAGATATACATATACTGTACGTTTAAAAAAAATATACGTTGGAAGTATTTACAGAGAGCAATACAAGTGTGTTGTTGACTATTGTAAATATTCATTTTTATGTCTGTGTTTGTAGTAATAAAGCAAATCGTTTTTACCCCAACTCAGGAGATCTGAAAGCATTACTATCAGGTGCAATAAACAGTACACACAGTATACATACAAATATATTTATTTCTCTAGAAAGAACAAAGCGATTTTTACGAAACTTTTTAGGGTTTATTAAATATAAATCAAGGTATACTTAGGTATAATTTCTATGTTACTATGTGTAAGGAGACAGGAGCTAGGGGAATAAAATATCTGAAAAAGGGAAATTTTTGAGGCAATTTCCCGAAAATCCCTCTGTTACGGGAAAACTGTACGTGATGGAGAGAAACCGAGTGCATATTCGAATTCAGCGCAAAAAGTTCCTTTAAGATCAGGTGATTTTTCTCATGTAACAAACAAAAAGTTTAAATTTGTTAACTAGTGTTATTTTAGAACATTTAAATGTTATGTCATATTCTCGGGTTAGTAATGAAACATTTATTTATGAAATATATACAAAATTGCCTGAATTGTTTCTCAGAAAATCGTTCAGAAAGAACTGATCCCAATGAGTAAACTACCCCTTCTGATTTCCCTTCCCCCCTCAGAAAAATAACTTATAGTATCGAGTTGATAATGGAATATTGATGTATAAGTTATAAACAAAATCGTTTGAGCCGTTTGCAACAAAGTTAAGATTTATTATTTTCACATCAGAGTAAAAAAAGTTACTCTTATTTTGGAGGGTACAAAAGAAAGTCGAGAAAGAATGGGGAATGTTCTAGAAACCTTAAGTTTAAAAGTTGGTCCGTATATATTCAAAGGTGTGGCCCCTAGACAAGTTCACACTTTAGAACGGAAACATGAACGAACGGATACATATTCAAACATCTAGAATTCAATTTATTTATTTATTTTCACGATCTGCATACTTTCTTTCTCTTATTGTCACTCGAAAATAGTATTGATGAGAACGAGTTAATTTTGCATCACACTTTAGTATTTATTATTGTCATTGCTATTACAATTATTTAGTGTCTTTTTAATTGATTTTATTTTCTGCTTTAAAAGGTTGGTAGGCCAGACTATTAAGATCAAATAAGGGCTATAAATAAAAGATAAATTTCGCAGTTTTCTTTCGTGATGCGATTGTATCTCGTATGCTGTAATTTACTATGATTTTTTTAAAGAGAGAAAATTCATAATTGCTAGTGAGAAGTGTAATATTTCAGCCACATGTTTGTCTTGTCATCGTATCCAGCATTATTAGTGTTCTGCTCTAAATGATTGTCTTTTTCCGCGTACCTCACACTTGTTAGCAGTCACTTAAACATGAGTTGCGTTTGAGTTTTGCATAATATGGAAAGTTGCTTATTAATTTAGTGGTTATATGGTTGCATCCGGGAATATTTAGAGCGTGTGTGCGTGCATTGATGGAAGCGAAGGATATACATTAGCCGTGTTTGAAGGTCTAAGGCACATCCAAAGATGTGAACTGAATTTTCAGCTAACACTGCGGGGGCAAAGGTTTATCGCCGCAGGAGCAAAAACTCGTCAGACAAGCTAGGACCATATCGATTCTTGTTATCCATCTTCCACAAGTTCCTCTTTATCATATTCTGTCATCTGATTTTCGATCTACCGAAATATCTTTTTCTCACACGCTTTTCTACTACAACTATTCCCACCTAGCTAGTGTTGCCTCTGATATGAGAGATACTTTCTTAAATTCAAGACATAACGAGAAATTTCAATAGTCTTCTGGGCAACAGTAGTTCACCCAAGTCTCACAAGGTACATTCGCGAAGTGTCGCCTCGGGATTTCTGTAAAATAGATTCAAAAGCAAAGTTCTCTGAGGTCCAATGTCTATTGTACTAATTTTAGCTGCCCACACCGGTAATTTGCATATTTATGGGCCTTCATATGTCCGGAATTCAATCATACACTACTATAACGCTCGCACAGAAAATTGATTTTAATTTATTTAGATGTAACTGGACATGAATGTGGACATATGCAAAACAAATTGGATCAAATGCTGCTTATCTGACACATGTTACCCACTCCGGCCGCTATCTTGGATTCAACTTTCGTTTTTTTCAAATAGAAATAGTACAAGTGATACATCAAATTCATCTGTAATTTTCTCGGAAATTCATTGGTGTAGTGAGTTTTACCGTAGCTTGTACCGTTTCCAAGGTATTGCATGTTATATGTCAGGCACTTCAAGAATATTGAACCAAATAGAAAGTTGAGAAGAGACTATGTAGCCTTTACGTGATTTATCATTGACGAAATAAGTCTATTCTCTGAACGTACTCCCATGCGCAAAAAAAAATTGCGCGTATACTGTAACTCAAGATTTTTCGCATTTATTCCATTTTCCTTACGTTTATGGGTAAAATTCAGTTATTAGTATGTGGAGATAATAGAAAGCAATCCATCTAAGGAGATATTTCCAAAAAATATAATAAAATAATAAAAATATAAGCAAAAAACAAAATTATGCTCGGTTTTGTGTATACTGGCAACGCTGATTTCTAGGGATTTTTTCAGTAGCAGATCACAATTGCGGAGGGAATTCAGTAGGGGAATCGAGGAGTTGGATAGTGGACTAAAATGTTGCATTTATTGGTTAAAACCTAGTGTGTAGATTGCCTGCCAAATATAAATTAGCTTCTGTAACTAAGATGTCGTACGAAAATATAGAATTAAACAGAAAAACTCTTATCTTAAGGTTCGAAGCGATACGCACTATGGTTATGAAGATTATTTCTTTTAAAAAAAGAGTCAACACAACATAGCCTCCGTGGTTAGGTGGGTAGAGTGGCGGAGTCGTAGTTATTTTATTATTTTGACACCACATCGAATCCCATCCCATCCCATTTCTTTCTTTTTTCTTTTTTTCTTTTTTCTTTTTCTTTTTTTTTTACAAAACATTATAATTTTCATGTTAATAAGAACCGAAGCAATATAATAAGGACAACTTACTGATATTTTGCTGCAATGACGTATTTATCCAGGATTAGAAAACTATTGTTAATAGCTATTGTTTTCTGTTCATGCTGTTGTATAGTTTCTCTCATCCTGTTTTCTTGGGGAAAAAACAATTTTGTCTCCAACGAAGTGTGAAGGATATGTACGGACAGAAGAAGACATCTTAGTACCAAACGTGATTTATCCTGATGTTGTGGACTAGTTTGCGATTATTAAAAAAATAATAATAATAATAATAAAAAAAATAATTGGAGTTGGCTTTTCTTTAGGTTTTAACTAAAAAAAATATTTTTTTCTTTATAAGACTATACTTTATGAGGCAAGGTGTGCACAAATGAAGCTAGGGAGTGAAAGATAATTGTTTATACAAACATTTTACAGGTTTAGTTGCGTGAAACACCAATACACCATGGTCTCGCTTATCCGACCATCCTTTGTTCCACATACCATATGATCCGATATATCATTGCAAATAGCACCAATCGGCAAGAAGATCTCCAAGTTGTGGTCTTAATCTATTTTTCATGCTGTGGAGTCTATCGCCTAGCGCGCCCGTCTACACCTTGACTCATACGTCTATCATTCAGTGCAGACACGTATCCAGGTTTTCTATTCGGAGGGGGCCCAACACGAATCCTCGTAAGCACGTAATTCTAATGTTTTTAAATATCAATAATTAATAATAATAATAATAATAATAATAATAATAATAATAATAATAATAATAATAATAATGCAACAGTTCTGTACCTCTCTTAAACTTTTTCCTACTTTTCATTTATAAACCGGTTTATTTTGGAAACTGCATTATAGCACAAACAAAATGAAACATATTTTCGAGAGAAATGTAACTAAAGAAAACTGTCTGCTACGTATATCACATAACAAAAATAGCAAGAAGACATGGAGTGTATCGTTCTAATATATTAAAGTTAAAAACAGAACGGAAACGAAATGTTAATCCTATTTAAGACTGTTCTTTAATTCCACCTGGTCAGTGGCGTATTTACGATTTTGTTTCGGGAGAGGCTTTGCTAACTTTCGGGGGGGGGCTTTGCCTGGAAATGTGAAAATTCTGCAAGATATTTCATTTACTTTACTATACTAAGTAAGATTTCGTGGGGGGCTTAAGCCCGAAAGCCACCCGCCTAAATACGCCACTGCACCTAGCATAATGGCATTATGGTATGTTCTTAGAATTATAACAAGACAACAGCACATTGCCCAAAGTTTGGACACTGACTACTAGTAAACTGATATAAAAGAACCTCAAAAGGGTAAAGGCAAGTTTATTAAAAAGTGCTTGAGTTTCGGAGAGAGACAGCTCTCAGGCCCTCACGCTGGATACGTCCCTGATTCAGTGCAGTGCAGTTATTTGTTATAAAACATTATTATTAGATGCGTAATATGTAAAATTATTATCATAAGTTTTACTTTTAATAGATCTTTTCTAGGTGAGAACAAATTAAAAACAATTCAATATATTTCCTAGGTATCAGATTATCATCTTATTATGTCAATGTGTATTCTTTTTTAAACATATTTTTAAAAGTTATACCATTCGCAATATTCCTAAGGAAATCTAAAGAAAAACTTCTTGTGCCTCTTATGGCAAAGCGGCTTAAGTGCATGGTCCGAAACCGATTCCCACGTTAAGGTATAGATAAAGTTCCCATACTTCAAAAATGCAAATCCGGGAGGCTACTAAATTACGAGAATCTTTGAAATGCTTAAAACTGAAAGAAGTGTTGAATACTAATTTACTTTCCTCCATTAGATAGAGTTGTTCAAGTATTACGTTATCACATTTTTTTCATTTCACTAGATCTTCCAAGGACGCCAATTTCTCTGTAAATGGGGGGGGGACATTCAAATGCAGAAGATATATATATATATATATATATATATATATATATATATATATATATATATATATGAAGATTTTAAGACAAATTACACTCAAATAATGCCAAATATTGTATATTCATAAATACAAAGGAGGCCTACATGAGCTTTGAGCGGGCCCGGCCCCCCAGGATCGGCGCCCTTGCCTTCTTCCTAGTTAAGCAAACGTAAGCAGATGATTTACTCCCTCCCCCTGGTAAGCAAAATTGTTTTTTTTTTCCTCAAGATCTGTTGTGTTTCGTGAAATAACAGCAGGAATTTCCTGACTACTTAACCATCTAAATGAATGTTTTCACTTAAAGCCATACCGTCGATTCGCGTTGCCTAGGACTAAAATAAATTAAGGGTCAATAATGAAGATGAGACTTCCATATCAAACATGAAGAGACATGTGGATCGGAGATCTTTCTTTGTTCCAACTTTGATTTTTTCAAATCCATGATGGGAAATTATATTATGAGTACAATTTTCGAAATTAATAGTATACAATCGTAAAAATATCTTACAAAACGATGGTTTATTGCAAAATACTTTGACTCAAAGAATAAATGACAAGTAATAAACTTGTTACTTTTCCTGAAGAGTCTAAGTCGTGAATGAGACGGAAGCTGTCGAGCGTAGTGCTTGGAACGATTGCCTCACTTGTTCTACCTTCCCGTGGCGCAACCTTGATTCGACTTGATCCTAAACGGATTATTCAGAAGTCGAAGTCGGAAGATGTTTCCCATTTTTCCAAAACACTCTTGGTCGATTACAATCTGCCTCACTCGTGAGGGGACAATCCCATGCCGTAAGCGTCGGTGGACCACCGATAGGCAACTAGTGACATGTCCCCAAAAATTGGCGGTCCCGCAGCCAAAAATTGGTCCCACTTTTGTTTTGAAAATTATACCACCACCGGCAGAGAAGCGACGGAACGCCAACGAACCACAAAATTATTCCCCTAAAATACGTTAAATCGCCTATATGCGTAATTTCTTTGCATCAAGATGAGTCTAAAAACATTTTTAAAAAAGTAAAAATAAAGTGCCCTGAGCTGGGCGTGAACCATCAACCTTAGGGTTACTAATTGCGTGTTCTTCCGAATTCGTCACGGAGGCGATTATGAAGACACCGCTTGTAGAGTGATAAATCGTTGAAGTCTTTTTAATATTTCTAATCAGAGTGCTTCTTTAACCGTGTATATTTGAAGACAACTGTTCGGAATCAAATCAAATGCACTCGTCATGTAATTTTATAACAAAATGGCAAGCGTCTATTTACTTTTTTCATAGTTCTTTCATATTCACTTGCTAGTGATCGGCGACAGTTGCCAACTAAATTCATACAATTATACGCACCCACCTCAAGATTTTTCACTTCATGATGTAAAGGCAGGAGTTACTCTTGACCCCCGGAGCTCAAATATTGTCCTTATAATAACAATTCGTCAGGGAAAAATAATATATAATAATAACCGCATGCACATGACTGGCGATAGTTCATGTTGGTCCCTTTACGATTCTCCGTGACAAATCAAACGAGCGCGGACCAAAATGAAGTCCTCGTTCTTACGTTGTGGTAACCTCAATACCCCCGATTCTAGATATCTGCTTCGACTCGACGAATCCCTGCCACTAGTGGCACGCTAGCGGCAATCCTTCGACGCGTCGCTATATCGACGATCGCCATTTACCGGCAAGTGAGCCACTAGGAGTTGGCGACGTTTGCGGCATGGGGAAGCTAATAAACAAACAAAAAAAAAAAATAATAATAAATCTAATGCCTTATAAAAAAGTTTTCTGAAAAGTTACATCTAGCAAAATCATTTGTTGGTATTCCAGAACTGTGAATTCACCTTTATTCATAATTTACTTCTATCGTAGTTTTGATATGAGAATGATATGTCTGAAACTAACACAGGTCATTAATACTTTTTTTTTTTTTGCTTTACTCAGATTTAGCAGTTTTACTTAACAGTCAGTCAATTTGGATCTGTGATATCAGAGTTTTAGAGATTTCCTTAATTTTTTCATTTCTAAAAAAAGTTTGCAAATAACACCATTAACGTATCTCTTTCGAAATTTCCATATGTAATGGCTTGGTCATTCCCAGTATATTTCAAACAATAAAATATTTACGGTGTCTTACTCCATTAATCCGAACTACATTTTATATCCAACAACTCTGTGCATTTTCCCTTAAATCTGCAAACTTTCTACTAGGTTAAAACTCAGTATTTTCTATTTTCTTCCTTTCTTGCTAAAACGAAAGTGTTCTTTAGACAACCTGGAATGATGACTCTATACTACATTATGTTGCATAGAGCATTTTATGTAGCATATCATTTGACAGTTGGACACTTTCTTTTTATATTGAAAGCAACAGGGATTAAGTCCTTCTACACTTATATGATAAGTAAACACATTCTTTTTAATTCGTGGAATTGTGCCAATGCACTAGGTTCAGAGAGTTTTTAATTTAAGATAATAATAATAATAATAATAATAATAATATTATTATTATTATTATTATTATTATTATTATTATTATTATTATTATTATTATTATTATTATTATTATTATTATTATTATTATTTTATTGACTTAGGTTTTCCTGAATATTAAGCAATATTTCACAAAAAGCTGGTATTTTTAAACAAATGTGTTCGATATCAAGTTTTCATAAAAGTAGTCACTCTCTCCTATTAATAATTTCAGAGGGGCCGCGGTGGCTCAGTGATAAAGCGTTCACCTTTGGTGCATGGGATCCTTGGTTCGACCCCAGCTCGCACCAAGTGAATTTTGTGGTGGAGAAACACCATGTGCATGGGTTTTCTCGGGGTTCTCCCGTTTTCTCCCACTTTTTCATTCCACCATTGCATTCATTTCTCATCATCACCGTGTCCTTTAGCCTAGCCGGTATAACCGTGGGTCGTAAAACTTAAAGATTTGATTTCAAATAATTCCAACCCAAACAGTTGCAGGAAGTATGTCATTTCGAATAAAACAAACTACTCTATAAAATTCTGAGTATTATTATTTTTTATATATGCAATTCTAGCGGACCTTATTTCTAAATCGAAGGGTAAGAAGACTAAATTCACTCTCTTATTATTATAAATTCATTTCAATTGAAGCAGTTAAAATAGTTGGGAAAAATTAGAAAGCCATACCCTATATTCAATGTGCCACAACCGGATAACGTGGCACACTGGCGTGCCCAGCAAAATGAACAGTGTGACGCAAACTTTTACCTATTATTTACAAGAATATTTGTCGAGTTTATTTTATTTATTATTATGAACGATTCTTCCACGGATCAGCTCTCTGTATACAATTAAACAAACAAGTATCACATTGAGGGAATGAGTGTAATTATTTACTTTAATAGTAATAGAAATGTATATATATATATATATATATATATATATATATATATATATATATATATATATATATATATATATATATATATATATTTGTATTTTCTACCGGGAATAACTGCATCCGGTCTAGAAAGCTGGGACTAACAACAAAGGAACCCGATGTGCTAAACACACACCACTTACGCACTTCAATACACCAACGAAGGTGCAGACTATTCATGAATTAAAGTCTCTCACCCAATGTATTCTCCTAACATGTCTCCCAGCGATTACAACATTTTTTGGTATCTCAATCACTTCCTAGTAGGATAGCTTTACCTAGAGACCACTGATTAACCTGGTATTGGATGTTTCACTTTCTTACCTTTGGAGTTGACAGTCACCGGTTGGACAATCTCACACGCAAATATCTAATATTAACAACGTTTCTTCTATAATTTCGTAATATTGTATTATTTCTTTGTATTATTTATTAGGTTGATTAGGCTTGTTTCAACACTTTTCTCTTTGCACCTACTTATTACCTATACCTTAACGTTGGATAAAAATACACTAGCTCTCACCGGGAATCAAATCCAGAACCAATGGACTTGAACCATTTGGCAACAACAGGCACATTTAAATAGAAGTTTCGATTTTGTTAGGAAAATTGTGATTAGGTGTAACATTTAAAAATATATTTAAGAATGGGTACGGATGAAACGCACTGAATTTTCTCGCTCGAATTTCTTAAACTGACTCGTGTTAGGCTGCAGCTATTACTGAAACATTTATTTGGGAAATGCGAATAAAATAATGTGTTTTTGGAAAACTTTGTTCGAAGCAACTTATGTCCAAAAGTAAAGTACCCATTGGTCATATTTCTGTTAGAAATAACTTATGCCATATATTAGAATTATTAAAGAAATAATTGTATGTGAACTATGAGCAAAAGCGTCTGAGTACTTTCTGAGAAATCGTCAAAAATGTCATCCCCAAGAATAAAATATCCCTTGTGTATCTTTTCAGGACAAACGAGTTAGGCTATTTATGAAATACGAACAAAATTGCCAGAGTCATTCTCGACAAAATCGTAGGGTAAAAATTGCCCCGAAAAATAATATACCACTTCTAGCTTTTTAGGATAATGGAATTATACCATATCGTTAGGTTATTTATGTGACATTCATTTATGAAATATGAACAAAATTGCGTCAGGCGTTAATGGGAAAATCGTCGGAGAAGAGTAAACTACCTCTTCTGAATGTTTACAGGACGAACGAGTTGTGTCATATTGTTAGGTTATTAATGATACAATTATTTATGAAATGTGATTGAGAAAATTGCTCGAAAAAACGCATCCCATACAGTAAATTACACCTTATGTATTTTTTTCAGAGCAATGATTCAAACTATATTTGTAAAAAAAATAACCAAAATCTTTACAGCTATTTTTGAAACAATTTAATTATTTTAAATTTTCATCCTTCAGTAAACTACCCTTATTTTTAGGTGTCGGAGAATATAGAATTCGAAACGATAAAGTGTTATAAAAACTTCATGTCTAGACAGGTCCAGATACGTCGAACAGTATGGCCTCTATTTGAATGCATGTAAAAGCGTGACGAACCAACAAACGAACAGATGGACAGACATCAAAATCACTTTTTCGATATGTGGGGGCGTGAAACTTGAATTCATTGAAATCTCGAATTCGATTTTTATCACTATTACTACAATTTCTTCTTTGGTCGCTTGAACGTGAAAAAGAATAGGAATACAACGACACGTAAGGTGATAATTTGTAATTCCCAAAATTTAATGAGTTACGTTTAATGTGTTGCCATGCTAGAAAAAAAGCTTATGCCTGTTTGTTATATCATTTTAATATCAGTTTTTCACGCTACTATATAATGTAGAAATATGGTATGATTATCGTTCATATTCATTCTATATTTGGAAATATTCGTGTTCCGTATACATATATCTGTATAATTTAGTTACGTTCAACGAAAGCATTCTTGCACTTGTGGATATGAAAAAAAAGAGAGAGAAAGTCAATACTCTAAAAAGCAAAAAACAAGCACGCACACACACACACACACACACACACATAAACGATCATTTAACATCAGGTCGATGTAACAAGGGGTAAGACTGGACAGATTTTCAAGGTCGCGTATGTTCTTCCTGACACACAAACCCGAAGTGAGTTGTCTGCTGTTCAAGAACGGGAAGTAACATACAAGACTATAAACTGAAAACAATAACTGCTTCCAATAGTACACGTATTCTAATACTGAATAAATACGTCGATTAAAGGATACTACCAATAAATTATTTCCTTATTATATTGTTTCGGTTCTTATTAACATTAAAATTATACACTTCCTATAATGTTTTGTAAAAAAAAAAAAAGGATAGGATGGGATTCGATGTGGTGTCAAAATAATAAAATAACTACGACTCCGCCACTCTATCCACCTAACCACGGAGGCTACGTTGTGTTGACTCCTTTTTTTTAAAAGAAATAATCTTCATAACCATGGTGCGTATCGCTTCGAACCTTAAGATAAGAGTTTTTCTGTTTAATTCTATATTTTCGTACGACATCTTAGTTACAGAAGCTAATTTATATTTGGCAGGCAATCTACACACTAGGTTTTAACCAATAAATGCAACATTTTAGTCCACTATCCAACTCCTCGATTCCCCTACTGAATTCCCTCCGCAATTGTGATCTGCTACTGAAAAAATCCCTAGAAATCAGCGTTGCCAGTATACACAAAACCGGGCATAATTTTGTTTTTTGCTTATATTTTTATTATTTTATTATATTTTTTGGAAATATCTCCTTAGATGGATTGCTTTCTATTATCTCCACATACTAATAACTGAATTTTACCCATAAACGTAAGGAAAATGGAATAAATGCGAAAAATCTTGAGTTACAGTATACGCGCAATTTTTTTTGCGCATGGGAGTACATACAGATACACAGACGTCAATACGGAAATGATAGTCTACACCTAAATCTGGTCGTATCTGGCCTTACATTACGCATTTTGACCGTAATACAATACTTCTTTGTTATAGTATAACATGGAAATAATAACAATCACTCACAGAAATGTAATAAAATTATGAGACCAATGTTGTAAAGAGTTTGTTTATACCTACAGTATTTTTAAGTTAGAAAATGTTTTGATTTGTCAACATTAAAAACGTAAGCGTAACTGATATTACTCTACAATGTCTTTCGCGAAGTGCCTGGAGAGGTTTAACATGCGATACTTCCAAACAGTACAAGCTACGGTGAAATTCACTACACCAGTGAATTTCTGAGAAAATTGTACATGAGTTTGATGTATCACTTGCATCTATTCCCATATGAAAAAAACGAAAGTTGAATCCAAAGTGGCGGCCGGGGTGGGTAATATGTGTCAGAGAAACAGCACTTCATCCAATTTGTTTTGTATATGCCCACATTCATGTCCAGTTACATCTCAAGAAACTAAAAGCAATTTTATGTCCGAGCGTTATAGTAATGTATGATTGACTTCCGGATATATGAAGGCCCATAAATATGCAAATTAACTGTATGGGCCTCGAAAATTAAACAGTGTGACAAACATCTTGGCATTTGAAGGCGGTGCTCCAAGTTCCCTTTAATGCTGCTAGCAAATGAGAGGCCAGCGGTATTGCCACGTTTATTTTGTATTCATCCACTTCTATCCACTGTCACCTGATCGCGCTGTAGGTCGTCTGCTCAGCCATAGTCACACCCCTTACCACTTGGCAACGTCGCGTCAGAGCTTGCGTTTTATTCGTTTAGGTAAAATGCCAAGATGTTTGTCACAGGCTCTAGTACAATAGACATTGGGCCTCAGAGAACTTTGCATTTGAATCTATTTTACAGAAATCCCGAGGGGACACTTCGCGAATGTACCTTGTCAAATCTCAAACACTGTTTTAGTGATATATGGTTGATATATAAAACCAGGCCCGTATCCAGGGGGGTCTAGGGGGGGCCGGGCCCCCCCTAAATTTTTCTTGGCCCCCTCTAAAAGTTTCACGGCAGGCTTGCAAATGAACTATAATATGGGATGAACTAATATTTTTGGATCGGGCCCCCCCTAACTTCCACCGGGCCCACTCTGTATTTTCGGGCTGGCTACGGGCCTGTATAAAACTGTAAATTGATAAAGTAGCTCGGTGGTAGAGCGTTTACATCTGGTGCATGGGGGTCCCTGGTTCGATCTCAGCTCGCGCCAAGTGAACTTTGAGGTGGATAAACCCGCGTGCGTGGGTTTTCTCGGGGTTCTCCCGTTTTCTCCCACTTTATTCATTCCATTCATTTCTCGCCATCACGGTCTTCTTTAGCCTAATTGGTATAATTGTGGGTCGTAAAACTTTTTTTGTTGTTGTTGTTGTTGTTGTAAATTGATAGACCTAAAATGTTTGTGCAAACCATAAAGGTAATTTGTCAAGTTTAGAGATATGGAAATCATCGCACAATATACTCCAACAATAAATTTGGTTTAAATATTGTTGTCATACCCCTTCGTAGACTTCTCGTAACATAGAACTACTTGCTAATGTTTCAGACCAGTGGTTCTCAACTGCTTCCGAGTTGCAAGCCCCTTTTTATCTTTAAGGTAAGGCTTGGACCACACACTTTTAGGTTGTGGTATCTGCGTAGTTGAGGGGTAGGTAGCAATAATACTCGTATCAACAATTAAATTACAAACTTTATTTATGATTATAATTTATTTATTACAAACCTTTATTTATGTACAACTTACCGTTCATACATAGAGGAAGGTCCATTGTATTATAATTTACATCTTCTATAGATTATGAGATGTAAACAATCCCAAGGACCCTCAATCTTCCCCACTGGTGTAGTAGCTATCAGGTGTGTATTTTGTGCATAGATAGGGTCTCAAGTTCGAACTCTGGTGGGAAAGAACAAAAATTTAAATTTGCAATTCTCTTTCGTTAATCATAGGTTTCCTTTAGCCTAAAGGCCATAACCGTGAGGCGTTAAACTAAAAAAATCATACCATTTTCCCCACGGACCCTCTAACTTGTTGCATGATCTCTCTTAGGGACCCGCGAGCCAACAAATTGAGAAAGGCTGTTCTAGATGAAATTAAGAAAAAAATGATAGTATAAATTTACAAAACGAGACGTCAAAAACACTTTCGAGAATCGAGACGAAAGTAGAAAGAATTCTTCGAAAATCGAGACGAGACTTCAAAATCTAGTTAACGAGACGAGAAAATTTTATTTCTTGTCTCGTAGACAACACTACACATAGTATAGGAACGTATCGTGAACATCCAAGGAATGTAAGTCGTGGGATATCAGAAAGCCCCGGGATATCTCATTTTACCTGTGGACTCTCTATGGAAATCCAGATGTTTTTTTTTTTTTTTTTTTCAGAAATGGAACTTTCTGTGGGCTATTTCTGGACATTTTGCGGGCAATTACAGATCGACTGTTGGACATCCAGATATTGCCCCTTGACAGCCACATTCCTTTCAAATCCAAAGGAAGTTCCGTGGATATTTTCATTATATTCAAAAGCTTCTATGCCGAGGTCCGGCTTAGCCAAATGGAAAGCGCGTGGGCTCCGGGTTCGATTTCCGATACACAATATTGAAACAATATAAGGATTTGCTTCAGGTAAAAACTGAACGCAATAGTAATATAATAAATTGACTGTAGCTCTAGGAAGGCCCGTATCCAGGGAGGTCTAGGGTCCCCCTTAAGTTTTTTTTGGCCCTATAAAATTTGCATGGTAGGCTTGCAAATGAACTATAATATGGTTGGATCGGGGCCTCCTACAATTTTGGGCTGGCTACCGACCTGGATGTAGGTTACGTTTGGAAAGATACTGCACATACTGCATACACATACTGCATTTTCAAAAAAGGAAAAGAAAGAAAGGTAAATTGTTAACTTTGTACAAATTATGCATATTACCCCACTATGCGTGGCGATTAATCGCGATCAAACGTTGTAGATCGGTTCCTTTCAATTTTGCTTGCATAGGGCGGAAAGATTAACTTGTTAACCCTTACAAAGTTATGCTTATTACGACACTATGTGTGATGACAGAGGCGGCCTTTGGGGGTGGCGACTGGGGCATCCGCCCCAGGCCCCGCGATAGGATATTCTCTTGTCACAGTCAGTTCAAATATGCGGGGCCTCTGCAACATTCTAATGTACCGTAGCTTAGAGTTAAGTGAATACTTTGGCCAATAATACGATGTGGTGGATTTCTTCGGAAACCAGCTTTCATAAACCATAACTTCTTACTCAATATTTTACTTTTAGAAGCCTTTAATTCCCGAAATCTACACCATTACTATGAAAGCGTTTAGCATGATATTTTTGGTTTTAAAGTAGCGTAATAATTACGCCCTTGAGTTTCGGATTAACAATGGGTCAGCAAACAAGGCGACGCTAATACCATGCACGTGACTCTAAATGGCCTTATCTCAACTTTTCTTTGTTGTCGAAATAGAGTGAGAAGTCATGTTGTTTGTTGCTTTTGGGTCAGAAGATTGGTCCTGTTGCTACGGACACCTCTGAGTCATCGCTTCCAAGAAATAGCTCTTATTGCACACCTTGTGTAGCACCCCAGTTTGGCTTCGGAATTCGGACCGCGCAGTCGTAGTGAGATGTGGATACGTAATATTATGATTAGTGCGTGAGTGTCTTCCGATTATTCGTTTATTGGGCAAAGAATAAGTGACCATCATGAGTGGCAGAGACAGAGACAAATTCCGTAAATACGAAAGTGGGGCTGCGAAAGCCAAGAAACGGAAATATAAAGAAGATTTCATTCAGAAGCAAAAGGGATCTTCGGACAAGCTTGTTGTAGCGGTAAAATCAACGGATCAACACCAAAAACTTGAGAACACGGATGATGATTTGTCTGTGACTGTGAGCGACCGGTGTGATGCGACAGACCAGGTTGTGATACCAAGTTTTGCGTCCGATGAAGAAAACAAACTAGCCGGCAACAAAACTGTTTCTACGCCCTGTTGTCCCACAAGCAACAATGAAAACTTGGTGCAATTCTCTGGGGACAACGTTGTTGCAACAGACCCAGAAAGTGACCTCTCCTGTGAAAGCGTGACCATTCCTCTGCATACTTCTGACACTCTTCAAACGACGAGCACACTGTTCGAGGACATATACGATCCAGGTAATTGGAAACATATTAACAGTGAAGTGCGTGACATGTTAGTGGAGAAGGGTCCAATCAGGCTAAGTGACTGTGAATACCCAAAGGACGAAGGAAACAGACATTTTTCGAACAATTTCTTTACACGGAGGATGCCGAACGGAGAAACAGTGGATAGGCGATGGCTAAGTTATTCGAAGATCAGAGACAGAGTATTTTGCTTTCCTTGTAAGTTGTTTGGCACGACAGCAACTAGAGGCCAGTTAGCAAACGAAGGCTGCTGCGACTGGAAGCATCTTGGCGATAAACTTCAGCACCACGAAGTTTCTGTAAATCACGTTAAGTGCATGACAGCTTGGTTGGAATCAGCTCGGAGAATGTCCAATGGTAGCGCAATAGATAACATGATGCGAGAACGAATTAGAAAAGAAAAGCTGCATTGGCGCGCAGTGTAAACAAGAATTCTAGCGATTGTACAGTACCTTGCCGAAAACAACAGCGCATTTCGTGGGAGAACGGAGAAACTTTATGCGCCTAACAATGGTCAGTTTTTAGGCTTAGTTGAGATGCTGGCCAAATTCGATCCAACCATGCAAGAACATCTCCGCCGAATTAAGAACGACAAGGCTCACGACCATTACCTCGGGCATAGAATCGAAAGGAGCTTATCTACCTGATGGCGTCAGAAGTAAAGGGGAAAATTATTGATAAAGTGAAACTTGCTAAATATTTTGCCGTCATCCTTGACTGCACGCCTGATGTTAGCCACAAAGAGCAGATCTCCCTAATATTGCGTTTTCTGGACGTATCAGATCCGGAAGTGAAGGTGGTGGAGCACTTCATCGAATTTCTGAATGTGGACAACGCAACAGGAAAGGGGTTGTCTGAAGCTCTTCTTGCCGCACTGGCGAACCTCGGTCTGGACATCGCCGATTGTCGTGGCCAGGAGTACGACAATGGTGCGAACATGAAGGGAAAACACGAAGGAGTTCAAGCGCACATTCTTCGCAAGAACAATTGAACATTTTACACTCCGTGTGGCTGCCATAATTTGAACCTTGTTTTAGGAGACATGGCTAAATGCAACTCCCAAGCAGTGACGTTTTTTGGTGTCATACAGAGAATATATAAATGCTTTGCTGCCTCGGCTGAAAGGTGGAAAATTTTGGAAGAAACTGTGCCTTTCATGACTACAAAATCACTTTCAGAAACGCGGTGGTAGTGCTGCCTGGAAAGTGTGAAAGCGCTGCGTTATCAGACGAAAGAAGTGAGGGAGGCACTGTTGACTGTCGCAGATACCGCCAATGATCCGCTAGTAAAAAGTGAAGCCGAATGTCTTGCAAATTATGAGCTCGAAATCCTCGAGTTTATTCTGAGCTTAATCATGTGGTATGCCATTTTATTTGCTGTAAATGCTGTCAGTAAAACTTTGCAATCAGCTGACATGCATCTCGATGTGGCAATACAGCAAATCAAAGGCCTTGTTACTTTCTTGAGAAAGTACCGGGAAGCCGGATTCTCCGATGCTATGATCGCAGCAAAGGAAATTGCGTCCGAAATGAACGTAGCTCAGAAATTCAAGGAACGAAGAGTCAGATGCAAGAAAAAACAATTCGATTATGAGGGTAACGACGAAGAAACATCTTCGCCGGAGGAGTCCTTCAGAACAGGATATTTCTTATGGATAGTGGATCAAGCACTTACCTCAATGGAAAAAAGATTCGAACAACTGGAAGAGTATGCTTCAATCTTTGAATTTCTATACAACTTGAAGGGTTTGCGGTCATTGAACGACGATTATTTGTTAAAGTGCTGCATGGATTTGGACAACATGTTACGCGCAGAAGATTCACGCGATTTGGACGGAATTGAGTGGTGCGCAGAATTGAAGATTTTTCGAGAAATGCTTCCTGATAACATCAATGCCGCCCAAGAGTGTCTTCAGTACGTTTGGCCCATTCGAGATTCATTTCCCAACATCGTTATTGCATACAGAATTATGTTGACAATTCCTGTGACAGTTTCCAGCGCGGAAAGAAGCTTTTCGAAGTTGAAACTTATCAAAAACCATCTACGATCAACAATGTCGCAAAGCAGACTGTGCGGTTTAGCTATTTTGTCCATCGAAAAGGAAGTTGCCTCAACAATGGACTACGAGGACCTTATCAACAATTTTGCACAGCGAAAAGCCAGAAAAGTGGACTTCCGTCTGTGACCGTCAAAGCAGCTGCTTCTTAAGTCAGTGATAGTTTTATTATGTGTTCTAGTTTGTTGATCTTGCATGCATGTAAAATGTTTCCGAATCATTAATGTCGGAAGTTATATCGACCCCCATGCCATGAGAACCCCTTACCCCCTCAAAAATTTCATCTATGTTTCCTGGCTTCGGGGGGGAGGGCTTCGCCTACCGAACTCCCCGCCCGGGGCCCCGCATACTACTAAGGCCGCCTCTGGTGATGATTAAATGAATATTGTTGGTGATCGAACACGATCAAACGATCTGACTGACTACTGATCAATTACGCTTACGTGGCAGCCTAATAGTAGGTTAAATTCTCTACAAATTATGCGTGTTACGTCATCACGCGTGGGGACTGAATGTT
The DNA here is from genome assembly GCF_964235325.1 of Thermobia domestica. NCBI lineage: Eukaryota > Metazoa > Arthropoda > Insecta > Zygentoma > Lepismatidae > Thermobia > Thermobia domestica. Next base: position 371,822,978 of record NC_137454.1, read on the forward strand.
GGCGATCAAACAACAATCAAAAGATCTGGCTCAATTCCGATCAGTTACACATACGGAACGCTGATAGGTTAACTTGTTTCTACAAATTATGCATATTACGTCACCAGGTGTGGCGATCGAATGCTGATTCCTAGCGATCAAACGATCTGGTCCAATTCCGACCAATTTTGCTTTTATGGGATAAACAGGTTAAGTTGGTAACTGCCCTTACAAAATATGAGTATTAACTCACTAAGCATGTCACGGCGATAAACGATGGTTGTTTGCGATTGATTGCGATCAAACGATCTGGCCCAATGTCCATTTTGTTTCCATATGGCCAGACAGGTTAGCTGGTAAACTTTCTATAAATTATGCGTATTACGTGTCTACACGTGGCTATCAAACGCTGATTATTGGCGATCAAACGATCGATCTTGATTTCGATCAATTTTGCTTCCGTAAGGGACTAACAGGTTAAGTTGTTAGCCTCCCCTAAAAATATGCGTATTACGTCATTACATATGGCTATCAAACTGTAGTTGTTAAACTATCGAACGGGACTAAACAATGATCAAATGATTAGGCCCAATGACGATCAATTTTGAGTTCATAGGGGCTTACAGGTTTTCTCGTTAAGCTCCCTACAAACTTAAGCTTAATATGTCACTATGTGTGGTGACCAAAATGTGATTGCAGGCGATCGAAAGCGATCTAACGACGATAGATCTAACTCAATTTCAGTCAATTACGTCATGGGAGGCTAATGGGTTAACTTGTTAACTCTACAAATTATGTTGCAAAACCATCTGTGGCGTAACGATGGCCGTTGGTACCCCTAGGCAACATCCCTAGTGGCGCCCCCTCACCCATCCAATAATTCTTATGCATGGCCATCTATAACTTATGAATACGCGCAGAAACAAGCCATAAAACGAGAATTATCAGTGGGAGGGTATTGACTGTTTTTCTTTTTATATCGTTCTGGTGTATTTTAAAAGTAAACTGGACAGAGTGCCCTGTTCATTAAAAATACATTCATGTAAAATTGTTACTTTTTTCCAGTGGTAGTGTAAATAAACCAGTAATGCATTAACCCAGCGTTTCCCAACCGGTGTGCCGCGGCACTCTGGTGTGCCGTGAATGGACCGCTGGTGTGCCGCGAGTATATCGAAACAAAATTATTAATTCTATAGCAATTAAATTGAGGACATAGGAAAAAATGTATATTTGAATTTCACATTACTATGAACCTCTAATATGAATCTACAATTTTAGGTTTCATACCGCGTTACTTTTCTGTACATTTTTAATATTGAAAAAGGTATTCGTTATAATTGTTATGACGTTATGACCATTATTGCTTCTTTATTGTTGCAGACTATTTCGTAACTTCAAATTTTAAAATATTCAATCCTTTCGACAAAACAAACATGCATACGAGTTACCTACATTTGTGTTCTAAAAGTAAGATATTTGTTCGTTCGTTATTTAGTGATCTTCCTTTTTAGTGAAAGTTTGAATGCAGTTTTCGAAAAAGAAAGCGTATTTTTAAATACCTAAGTCCAATATTTCATTGCAATTGTTTTGCTATTTTTAAATTAGAATGAAAAATAAGCATAATGATTTACCATGGTGGAAAACCAGTGATCGATCTTTCGTCTCTGTGAGAGATCAGTAATCACAGAAAAAGATACCATGGTATTTTATATTTAAATATAATAAAATCTGTGTGCGCCGCGAGAATTCAAGTTACACACATAGTGTGCCGGAAGTTGAAAAAGGTTGGGAAACGCTGCATTAACCAGTATTACCAAAAGGATCCAAATGAATATATGTAGTATATTACGAGTTTACATAATTATAAAATAAATAACAAACCTTGTGAAACCGCTTATAAGCATTTTTTTTTTTTTTTTTTTTTAATCTACAAATTGTAGGCTACCTAGGTATACAAAATCAGAAGTAGTTCCTTCTCACTTTTGCTTCTGCAAATTCTTTTATCAGATCAGAAATGTCCAATTCATGAGCAAAATATTCACCCGACCAAAGTGCCTTTTTGGCGCCCCCCACCTAGTCATAGCCTATATTTTACATTCCATATAGTGGCAGTGGCAGATCCAGGGGGCTATCGGGGCGAACGCCCCCCAGAAGAAAAATGCTTTCTTATTTTATGTATAAATAAAACTCATCCCATAAATAAAACTCAAGCTCTTAAAAGTAGCTCTAAGTAGCAGTATTACAACCCACCGCCCCCTCCTAGAAGTCCGTCCTGGATCCGTTTCTGTATAGTGGTATTATTTATTTATTTATTTATTTATTTAAGAAGAAGAACACAACAGGTTATTCTACCCAATTACAGTGTTCATATCAGAGTTACATAGAATATCTATAATATATTTGCGAAATCTATTCTGACTCATACTGTGTATATCCAGAACTTTTTTACATTTACTCAGTTTGTTGTAGACTGCACCCATCCTCCACGTTGGTGACTGTTTTGTTGCATTTGTTCGAGATTTCTTAGAATAAAAGAAATTTCCATTGCTCACACGTATGTTTCCATTGGGTACCCTGAGATGAAAGGCAGAGACCAAATCCTTACTATTTAATTTGTTATTTAATATTTTGTACAAGAATATCATGTCATTTAACACTCTTCTGTGATTGAGAGACATTGTGTTAAAATTTTCATTAAGAGAAGTACTATTTTCATATGTGGGGAAGATGCCTGTTCTCTTGTACACCAGAAACCGCAGAAATTTATTTTGAACTCTTTCTATTCTAATAGAGTCTTTCTTCGTGTGGGGGTTCCATATAATAGACGCATATTCTAATTTTGATCTAACAAATGAAAAATACAATTTCAGTAAAACATTCGACTTATTAAATTCCCTTCCCATTCTCAAAATAAATCCAAGATTTTTGTTTGCGTCATTTACAATTTGATTTATATGATGCTCAAACGATAGTTTGTTATCATATATTACACCCAAATCTGGGGCGCCCTGGGCAGTTGTCCAGTTTGCCCGACGCTTGGTGCTTGTGGTTGGTTCTGTGTAACATAAGTACGTGACAAATGTGCTGTGCCTCATAATCACGGCAACACTAGATTTTGTCATTATTGATGAAGCCTGTTGCGCAGGGGAATTTTATTTAAAGTTAGTAAACTCAGTACATGTAATATAGAACTGATATCGTATTAATACAGGAGGATTAATCATACAATGCTATACCTCGACTAGTTTACAGTAATGCCAATAATTTGATATGCAAATATAATAAACTGCAAGTGAAGTGAGCCGGAATTTTTAGTCTTGCTTTGTTCGGAAATGAAGGACCTGAAAACTTGGGGCTCCATTTATATAATTTGATTCTTTTTTATTAAAAACCTGATGCGCCTCCTAATATACTGAAATGTCGTGCGCCCGTAGGCAATGCTTACTCTGCCTACCCTATTGGTATGCCACTGAAAACCATAATTATACAGTTTATAATCTAATAATTTACAATAAACCTCTTATATTAGTAGACAAATAGTTATTAATGTATGAAAATGTATAATGGCATTAGTCATTTTTTTTTTCATTTTTTGGACTTAGGCCTTTCAGCATCTAAGTGGTCCATATATATCGGTAAATCAGAAGAATTAAGAACTAACTAAAATGAATTTATGTTAAAAGCAATTCGCCTTATAGCAATTAGCCTTGTCTTATATCTGATTTTATAAGTAATAAAATTTCACTGTGGTATACTTTTCACTACATCTTATTCGTGCAGCGAAAGAAACTAAATGATATGAGATAGATAAGCATGTAGTCATTATAATCACCGACAAAATCAACAAACACATCTGAATCAGTAGAAATATACTGAGCTACGAATATGTGATGATAACTTTCCAGTCATCCACGGTCATACAATGGAGGTTGTAAAGAGTAGGTGTTATTCTTACCAAGCTATTTAAAATTATGAGAAACATGACACGAAATGATTTCATGTAATTTGACTTATTAATGTGCATAATTCAATATTAGACCACCCGATCCTACTCACAAAATTTCTAAATACGATTCTGCAACCATCCATCATAGTTCACATTGCACTCGTAAAACACGAACTGCTTAAATGCGAACTTGAAGCAACGATATGCATATTATTATTTGTTTTATTTCTGGGCAAATGATTATTTTTGTGCAATTAATAATAATAATAATAATAATAATAATAATAATAATAATAATAATAATAATAATAATAATAATAATGTTTCTCTACATCTAATTTTAAATTCAACGAAAGCTGATTTTTTTTTAAATCAAGAGAATTACTTGATCAGTTACTTAAAATGTTCCTAAAATAAAATTCGTAAATACAAGAGAATTTCATTATTTAATTGCAATCAATGCTAATCTTATATGCTTCAACAGGAAATGGGTTGAACTATTCAACAACGCAGCTTTCATGCATAAAATTATATAAAGATGTCAGTCCTTATCTTATATTCCCTTCGATAGTTTAATTAAAGCTCAATAGTTTAGTTAAAGTTGTTATTAGGGTTAGGATTTTTAGGTACGCACCATTTTCTTTTAGAACAAGAAACGATTCTCATAAAATACCCATTTTAGCAAATCTTGCCTCCGCATGGGAAGAGAAATAGTTTTCCAGCGCCTTTTTTTTCCCTTTTTGGACAAATTTCCCTACATTCCTATAATTAAAGGGTTTAACAGTTTGACATATTCCTATCATATACTTTGAGAGTCCATTAGTAACGACTACGATATTTAGAGTGAGTCCACCTCTACCCCAAAGAAAATTCTTCTGAACAAGGACGTACGCAGGGGTGGTTCCTGGGGGTCCAACCCCCCGAAATTTCGACATTTGAGTAAATTTAGCCTAATTTTAGGGGCAATTTTAGTAATTTTAATATAAAATACCCCTATATTGAGTTTGGACCCCCCGAAATAAATTCCTGCGTACGCTACTGCTTCTGAATGTTCCTAATCACATTGTTGCCCACAAAGGTACCAGAGCCCTGATCGTTCCAAATTTCCCGTTCATTGCTAAGCTGAGAATTATGGATTGACTCCTGTTCGAAAAATTTTGACAAGATCAAGCAGAGTGTTCTTTCTCTTATAGTTTTGCGAACAAACATATTTTAAAAAATAAATAAATAAATAAACTACTTGAGGTAATTCTTGAGAAAAAAATCGGAGATTACCAGATCTACGGAGTTGCTACATACAGCTAATACAAAATTTGGCCCGCTCTTCTCTAGGAATGTGCCTATATAATAAAGTTTTAGCCCCTACAGAGATATTTTATTTCAAAATAAGAGGTGGCCAGAACTACTAGACGGCATCAATAAAGTAAAACTTATTCAAATGATTGTTTCAAGAGCGAGGAAGTGAGATGCTTCCGGTGTGCTCCATGTCATCGTCGTTAGTAATTGTGCTTTACGTCGAATGATTGCGAATTTTCTTTTTATACTAATTTTGAACAAAATTGTTCAATACTTTTAAATTAAAACCAATGCACACAACTCTATAACTATTTTTTAAAAATGTTATCCTCCATTACTTCTGACCGTCTGGTTTGTCTATGTTGAAATTTGATATCTGAACCGAGTAAACAAGCCATTATAAATCAAAATCTAACTCGGCAAAACCTCATAACGTTTGGTCTCTTAGTTTGCGTAAGTTGAAATTTTGTGTGCAGAATAATTAAGACGTGTAGAATCAAATAATATGAAATTATCAAAAAGAAAATCAAAATGCCTAAAATTCGCCACCAACTTCCTGTTCTCCTGCTTCAATTACTTTTATGATTTTAGTCTAAATTAAAAAAGGTTTTATTTCTTGTAATCATATAACCATTTCGTATTATATTAAAGAGTGGAAACACAAACTTACAACAATGAAAACAATTATTCTATTCGTTTCAGTGATGTTTTTACTAGGATATTTGAATATTCACACTATTACGAAAAGGAGTAAAAGAGAGGGAACGCAGGGGGATGACATTCCGCCACTTCCAGAAAATATCTAGGGCATCTAAAAAAATAAATAGGCAAATATAGGACGGCGTGGCGTCGTATGTCCCCCTACCTTTTCAGATCCACTTTTACCCCTGATTACGGATAAAAATTCAAAACGAATTTCTTTTATTATTACACTAGTGCAGGGTTTCTCAACCTGGGGATCGCGAAAATAAGCGGAAGAAATAAATATAATTAGAACCTAATAGTGGAAATATTTTAAAATATTATTTTGAATTTTGTTCTGATAGGCATATTTTTTTGTTTATACATATTGTTAAGAACAACAAGAAATAGGTATACTAAACATTTTCAACAGGTGCAGAGGTGTTTAAAAATCAATTTAAGTGAAAGAGGTACGATAAGAAACTAATGAGAACTGCATGTTGAAATACTAGAAAAATACAAATACAATAAAACTTGCATATTGAAATACAATTAAAATTGAAAGCTAATGAGATACTTGAGCACGGTGTGATTTCACTAATGCGTCAATATCCGGTTCAATTTTCGTGACGCATATTATCAAGTCATTTAAAAAACTCATTAACTTTTTTTAACAACTGGCCGAGTTTTTTTTAACCCAGATTAGAAATCGTTATTTTTTTGTCATAAAAAATTACCCAAAATTAAGAGAGTTATGAAGTTTTCAAATTTTCAAACGGCTTCCATTTTTGGAACAGCGTGTCGGATCGTATTCGATATTCTAATATGAATGAACTGACCAAATTTGGTTTTAACCCATTCGCTTTTAGGGAAGTTACTGTATCCACTACATAAAAGTAATGGATTCTACTATTAGAAATAGATGGATATCGTGAGATTTCCGTAATAGGTAAGTTATATATAATTCCCACACAAGCTTATTAGAAACCAGGAATTATAAGAGGGTTGCTGGCAAGAGGATATGCTAAAATGGGGTATTGATAGGAATTAGATTGAGAACCACTGTACTAGTGTATACTGTAAAAATAAAACTAATAATTCTCTGTAACTTTGTTTAAAAACGTAAGTTTGTAACAATTCAAATTTTTCTTTATAGGGGATGGAAAATGAAAATCCATTAAAATTTATACAAAAATTTTGAAACAAATATATGCACAAAATAAGTTTATTTTTGATTTTTGGTACGTTTTTACTTTGGTCACTTCATTCAATGAATCGTTCGGTCAATCAATTCGTAGGGAACTAGTTCCTCGGAACAATTCATTAAATTTCAGTAGGAACCAGTTCCTTACCTAACCATCAACAGTAATGAGGCGTTTACACTTGGTCGATTTAGTCGCACGGCTAAATCGACTCATTGCATTTGCGACTAAATCGAAGCAACTAGGCCGAATCAGATCGATGGATGTGTTCAATTGTTTCAACCGAAATTGAATGCTGCTTGTCGACTCGCTCTCCTCTGGTCGATTCGAAATCGACTGGCAATTTTAAAGATATCCAAGCAAGCAGTAATTGGTACAATTTGCGGTGTTATAGCAGAAGAAAATAGAACGTCTTTCAATTCAGTTGCCAGTCGATTAGTCGCCTTCGATCAACAAGCGATTAAATTGAAGTCCCGTTTACACGGTCGATTAAGTTGAAAGTGACGTCAATTCAACTGAATCGAACGCAAATCGACTAAGTATAAACGCTCCATAAGTCTTCACATGGCTCGATACTGGTAACGAATCTAGAAGAACAGATACGTTCTCAAAACCGGAACCAAAAGATTCAAATCACTGAATCGAATAAAATGAATGAAATTACCAAAGTAAAAAAATTGCAGAATTTTTTACTATGTTAAAATTTTGTACGTTGGAGTGAAGGTTGACTCGGCGTACGAGCGGAAAAGTTAAATCTAGTTCCACATAAATCATTTGCCCGTTTCTCATTAAAAAATCCGCAAAGGTAGTTTACTTTTGGAGGTTTTTTCTTCAGATAAAGTTTTGGGTTAACTGCCGCAGACGGCGGCCCTGAAATACAAAATTTACGGAGAAATGAACAGAATCAGTATTAGACTAAATGTGATAATGAGAGTAACAAACATTAGAAAAGTCACTACTGTAGGGTGATTAATAAGGCAGAAAACGTAAGTTAAATTGTTGTCTGTATGTATTCGCGGACTGATGCGATATGAGGTGAGGTGGCAGTAGAGCATAAACTGACAGCGTTTCAAATCCATTCTGTTATTAACTAACTTGTTACTGTATTATCATGGGGGTCAAGGAGGAACAAAACGAGCCCTGCAGGGCTTCAAGCCCCGTTCGCTCGGGTTTTATCAGGGCCACCATCTGCGACAGTTTAGCCGATTTTTTTTTTTTTTGAAAACATCTTACAATGAAAATGAAATGAAATGAAATCTTTACATGAAATGAAACCATTACCTAAGCTAGAGGAGACGGTGATTATGAGAAATTAATGGAATGGTGGAATGAAGAAAGTGGGAGGAAATGGGAGAACCCGAAGAAAACCTACGCACACCTTGTTTCTGCACCACAAAGCTCACTTGGGGCGAGCTAGGATCGAACCAATGACCCCATGCAACAGAGATGAAAGCTCGATCACTGACCTACCGTGGCCTCAACATCTTATAATGTTTCTCGTATTTGACAAATAGTGTTTCAGTAATAATCGCAGATAATATATTTTAATTTGAGAAATTGGAGCGAGAAAGGGTTCGTTTTGGAACTGAGGGCCAAAATCAGGTAAAATCGCCATGTTTACAGGAGAAATGAGTTTATGTTACGTAAGTGTAATTACTAAGTACTAACATAACGAAACCTAACTTAAACTAAATTATCCTAACCAAACCTAAGCTAATTTAACCTAACCTAGCCTAAACTATCAAAAACACAGAAAATAAAGGAAGAAAGTACGAATTTTAAGCAAAGAATTCTGGTCCCCCAAATCTAAAAATCCTAACCTAACCTGAACTAACCTAAACCATTAAAAAATACAGAAAATATAGCAAGAAAGCAGTCTTAGGAATAACGTAACGGAAGTAACGTTTCCTAGTGACGCATTACTTTTTTTCCAAAGTAACAGTAACGGTAACGCGTTACAAATTTTTAAGTAACGTACCTAGTTTGCGTTACATTTCGGATGAATACGGTAACTATAATATAGAATATGTATTTTTTTGGAAACAAATGTTTCTTTCCTGTAAGTGAATTTCTCAGAATGGAATAATGGAACATGAACTACGTATGTCAGTGACCGACAGTCAGTCACCGACACAAAAGAAACAGATAAGATTTTAGTGCCACTTGCTGTTTTTGGAAGATGAGTACAGCTTCATGGAAATTACATGTACTGATTGCAAGCACCTGGAAGATTTTGTTGTAGATTTTGACAGCTTCAAATCAATACATTCTGTGAGTGAACTATGCGAATGCAATGGTAGTCTATTTTACTTTAATTGGTTTTGTTTTTATAAAGATGGAGAACGAAAATATTTTATCGTTCAAACATTTGAAAGAATACTTTTCCTTAAATGCTGAGGATGATAATGAATAGAATTTAAAAGTAAAGTGTCTGAAATGCCCCAGCGGGAAATATTTATCAATAGCTAGGGTGCAGTAATTAACGATGTACAGTAAGGGGATAATATGAATAAACTGTGTTCTGATGAGCAGAGCAGGCCTACTTTATTACTACTGTAGAAAATAGTTTGTTGATGGTAGCCCATGTAATATTAGAGTTCTTTCAGATCAGTTTGCGTATTCCAAAGTCTCATTGATTATAGAGTTCAGAACTAGCTTTAAAAAGCATGTATCAATTTTATATTACTGGTAAGTTTTGATTCGCCCCCAGTTAATGTGTTCGTTTTATTAGTTGTAGTGTAATGATTCTCTATATTCTGTATTTTTAATTTTACATAACAACATTGTTATTATTATATAATTAGTTCAGCAGAATAATAATAAGCAGCCATTTTTCTAACGCAGTATGGCATTTTAGTCAATGTTACACTATATGAAAATGTTCATATAGCTGTCAAGTAAGAATTTGTTCTTGCATCTACATTCAGCGATTCAGAACGTGCAATATTGCGTTTATAAAGTCAGCGAAGCACATCAAATTTGCAATAAAGTAATTGTCCGCAGAAAAGGATATAGCAGCGCTACTATTATCATAGGCGGCACCAGGATTTTGGTAATGTGGGTGTAGGCTAGAATGGGATAGGGTTGTCAGACGTCCCTTCCGGGACAGTCTCGGTTTTCAATGAAAGAACTAACTGTCCCGAAAAAGGCTTTCGGGACGCCTGTTTGTCCCGGTTTTCGCTTTTCAGATTGAGAAAAATCAACCTTCCAGAACTAGTATGTCTCTCCTAAAAACGGAATATTTGTGTAGCCAATTAGTTTTACTAAACAAACAAGGAGTTTGAAAATCACATCCATTCTTTCATCCTAGGGTTGTTTAGCTTCCAGGGGGGGGGGAGTAGGCCTATTTTAAAAAAATATTCAAGAGGGGACATATGTTATGGTAAAAATTTCTTTAATATCACTTTCAATAGAAAATAATGTATTTTTCTCAGTGACGGGCTTTAAAGAGGTTTACTTCGTTCTAAATTTATCGTTCTACTGTTTATCGTTCTAAATTTAGTGTAAGTGTACTTTTTTCGTGCTAAATGCTAAATTTGTATTTCTTTTAGGATAGCGTTACTGATTCAGATGATGACGGAACAAAGAAAAAAAAGTATCTCTTCAATCATAAATGAAAGGTATGTCGTAATTGGTGCAATATAGGCAATAAAAACACAAGTCGAAATTCGGAATAAGGAACCCCAGGCAGCTCTTCTTATGTTATCTTTTCACATTCTTTATACATCCCTTGTGGGGTTTCATCTGTCTTAACTGTACACAAAATGAACTGCAAAATTGTGAGTAGTAACAGGTAATTGATTGATTCTTATCAAATGAGTAGGAGCCCTGACCTTACATATAGACTGAGATTGGTGTCCCGGTTTTTCGTTTACAAAATCTGGTAACTCTAGGATGGGACAACACATCCTAACATTGTTGCCAGAAGGCTCTCCACCACTGAGCCTTAAGATCTCAAAAATAATCCCTAAATTTTACTTTTAAAAAACTAGACTAACACGGTATGATAGCAAGTAACTTATGAGAGACTTAAGAAGTCACTCAAATACAGATGGTGATCAGAAAAATGGAAACACCTGTAGTTGGCAACACGTCAGATGTATGGGTTGGCAGTGGTGTCGTGGCGCCTGCAGCGCCGGACCGCTGGTGGTGGTGTGTTAGGTCGGTCTCCGTACTACGTCAGGCGCAGTGGAACACCAGTGTCCAGTGGCTGCAGCAGACGGAGGTAGTGTAAAATGGGAGACCTCTCAGATTTTCAAAGAGGGCAAATTGTTGGTGCGCGGTTATGTGGAGTGAGTGTGACGGCAGTGGCTACTGTGTTAGGTGTGTCGCGTGGGACAGTGTCGAAGGTGATGACGGCCTACACAACACACGGGAAAACCAAATCGGGGAAGCGCAACAGTGGGCGGAAGAAAACCATGAGTGACAGGTCACGCCGGGTATTAAAGCGCATTGTCACGCAGAACCGTCGTGCCACTGCGGAGCAAGTAACGGAGGAACTCAATCACCACCTCCCCCACCCTGTTTCGACAATCACAGTCCGCCGCGAATTACATGACATGAACTTACGGGGTTGTGTTGCACGGGCAAAACCGCTCATCAGGGACCATAACGCTTTCGCACGCCGGAAATGGTGCCGCGACCATGCAACTTGGACCGTTGAGGACTGGAAACGTGTGATATGGTCGGATGAGTCATCCTTCACCCTATTCCCAACCACGGGCCGTGTTTGTGTGTGGAGAACGCCCAAAGAAGCTTATGATCTGCAGTGTCTCCGCCCAACTGTGAAACATGGCGGCGGCTCGGTGATGCTGTGGGCCGCCATATCATAGTTTTCATTGGGTCCTGTGGTCACACTTAGCGGACGAATCCCTGCCAACGATTATGTCGCTTTTTAGGAGACCACTTGCATCCTATGGTCCGGATGTTGTTCCCGGACAATGACGCCATCTTCCAGGATGATAATGCACCCATTCACACAGCTGGCGTTGTTGCAGCGTGGTTTGAGGAACATCGGGATGAAGTTCAACACCTCCCCTGGCCCGCCCAATCCCCAGATCTCAACATAATTGAACATCTGTGGTCCGTCTTGGAAACACGACTCCGGCGACGATTTCCACCTCCATCCTCTCTCACAGAACTGGCCGATGTCCTGCACGAGGAATGCACAGTGGTCCAGAGACCCTCAAAACCTGGCCAAAATTACATGACGCAAATGTCGGAACTAGTAGTAGTGCTGGATAGGCATTGACCTTGGGCAGTCATATCGACATGGGTGTTTCAAATAATAGCCTCCCGCAGTCTGTGACTGGCGTCCAATGTAAGAGGTTGCCTGTGCACAAAACAGCAGTTGTGTATCAGCTAGAGACAACAAAGTTACCAGTGTTGTGTTATGTATGTCCTTCGTCAACTGAACAAGGGGGTCAGGATATATTATATATGCAAAGCTTATGCTTGCTGTTGGTGTGCGTAGATGTGTGATATGATTGCAGTGTCCCGTTGGAATGAGCGTTAAAGGTAAGCGTAGCAAAGGAAACAAAAGTATACGTGTATTTTTGTGTTTCTAGACTTTTCTTTTGAGTGAAGCCAAGTGAAGCTCAGATGTTTCTCGTACATATGAGCCCAATATCCTCGGAATTAGACACTACAAACAAACTTTGCTCCATTTTGCTCGGTTGTGTAAAATCGAGGGATGTTTGTGGGAAGCTGATAGTAAACAAAAATTTACGAAGGGACTGAACAACAAGGGTAAACTGTCGTATATATGGAAATATGTTGTTCTAAAGCATTATGTCATGAGAAGTGTAAATCCGAAACCAGAAACATGCTAACAGCGTCAGTTTGTAGTTGAAGTAATGAAAATAAATGAAAGTAAGGGTCGGCCGGACCCTCTGGAAGGCAAAGGTTTGATATTCATTCGCTTGCTATTGTCTCATAAACGAATAGAGATAATGAATAGTAACGTACCATGACCATAGATAATGTTAGTCGACACAAAGGAGATGGAAAAAGCACCTTCAGTATTGCCATCTGTAGATATTCAGTGTTGCTAGACTAAAGGTTTGCAAAGAAAGCTGGAGTAAGGTATTGAGTAGACAAATGAATCCAACGGCATTTCATAACAGAGTATATTATACGTCGAATGTGTGTTCTACTTTGCAAATAATGCTCTCATTGTGTTTGTAATAAAATAGTTGTGGCATAAAAGCTATTTAAACTAACTAAAAGCATGTACAATTGAAACGATTGGAAATTGAAACCCTAATGACGAGAAATTGTGCATGAAGGAGTAAATAGAAGACTATATGCGATGTCAGCACATACATTGCCATACAAATCACAATGACAGACCTCAGCAATACAACAACAGTGTGTTGTGTGTAACAGAGTTATGACTTACAGTATCAGTAATTATGATAATCGTAATGTGACGAACAGTATAGGTCATTAATGCTGAATTGGCATTTTCTTTTCGTTTCTGACATGGCGTATCACATATCAAGACGAAAACTTGTCCACGTTTTACGAGCCACTGCAGGACGCAGGACCGCACAGCTGCACGAATTGTACAAACACAGGAGCCTGTTCTAGAAAGAATTCCAGCGAAATATAGTATGTCACTTCAGCTCATCACCAAATGGGGATGCGATGGTACTACTGGACACGCTGAATACAAACAAGTTGCACAAGAGGAGGGCTTTACAGACACTGACATTGTGTTCACGTCAATTGTACCAATTCAACTGTTCTATGAAAGGAAGTGATTACGAGTCGTAGTGTTGCAGAATCAGCGGCCACCATCCCCGAGATTCTGCTGGCCCATAAGGTTGCAGTTTAAGAAGGAAACAACTGAACTGATACGACAAGAATTTTAATGTATGCAGGGACAAATACAAGAACTGACGCCTAGCCAAATCACCATCGCAGGAAAGGTATTTGAGGTCGCACACAGCCTGCATTTCACAATGGTTGACGGCAGTCTGTAACGCGATTACGCACACAAAATCAGCACAGACCTGCTATGTGTGTGGCGCAACGCCAAAGGAGATGAACACATTGACAAAGGGCCCTAAGCCAGTAAAACCTGACAATCTTGGCTTCGGACTGTCTCCTCTTCATACATGGATCCGTTTTATGGAGTGGCTGCTTCATGTTGCATACCGCTTGGATCTTCGAAGATGGCAAATTCGTAAAGAACACAAACTGATCATGAGGAAGAAGCAAGCCGACATCCAAAAGGCCATGAAGGCCCAGTTAGGGCTGATCATCGATGAACCAAGGCAAGGCGGAAGCGGTACTTCAAATGACGGAAACATTGCCCGTCGTTTCTTTCAATATCCCGATAAGGTTGCATTCATCGAACCGGGATCTTATCGAGAAGTGTGCTGTGTTGCTTCACGCCTTATCTTGTGGGCTGGAGATAGATCCACGTAAATTTGAAGCTTGGTCAAATGATATACTGGAACTGTACCTTCAACACTATTCGTGGTTCTACATGCCCGCTTCAGTGCATAAAGTTCTTGTTCATGGATCCGCAATTATCAGTCATTGCATATTACCGATTGGGCAGATGTACGAAGAGGCCCAGGAGGCCTGAAACAAGCATATCAAACAGTACAGGGAACATCATTCTCGTAAGTGCACACGAGGGGACACGTTGCGAGATATATTTCTGCGACTCCTGGTCACAAGTGATCCCAAAATCTCGACGCTTCGTGAACCCATGGCACAGAAGCATAGGAAAAAGCAACTGTCTCCAGCTGTACTCATGCTTTTGAAAGATATAGAGGCTCCGCATGCTCAGCCTTCTGATGGTCAGTCCGAATAACTGTGTTAAAGATTATTAACTGCCTATCTGCCACGTTGGTTCTGAACAAAATACTTGTTTTGTATGTACTGTACAATGCAACACGGACTGAGGAGTATGCACATTTTGCAACCAATGTGGTACATATTTCAGTTAGAAAATATATATTTGTTTACTTTATATATATATATATATATATATATATATATATATATATATATATATATATATATATATATATATTGCATGCTATTATACACATTTGGTGACTACATGTCTTATTTGTTTCCACAATCCGCCATATTGGATCCGAAATTTTGCATTTTTTTCATTTGGATATCAGATTCGTATTCAGCGACCCCAAAAACCTTCATTTACCCAATTTCAGCTCCATGGCTTGATTTTTTCTTTTTTCTGTCCGCCATATTGGATCCGCCATTTTGAAGTTTTTAATTTGGATATCAGAATCGTACTCAGCGACCTCACAAACCTTTATCTGCCAAGTTTCATGGACATGGAACCACATCTTCCTATTTTGGCCACATTTTCAGGGTTTCTGGACCACTGTGGAATGGTGTAAAATTCCACTTGCTACCATTCACGACCTCTATGCCTCCATCCCACGTCGCATCAAGGCTGTTCTGAAGGCGAAAGGTGGCCCGACACCATATTAATCTGGTAAGTTGCAATTTCGTTCAGGTGTTTCCATTTTTCTGATCACCATCTGTATGTTCAAACATAGGAAACAAGAAATATACAAAATTGAAAGGGTTATTGTAGGAAATCTGGAAATCGAAATAAATGTGGGTGCAGCTGCACCCACTGTGGCGCCGCCTATGACTATTATCAACCTACAGTTCTAAATATTTACGATGATTGGGGAAAATTAGAATGAGCAATAATAATAATAATAATAATAATAATAATAATAATAATAATAATAATAATAATAATAATAATAATAATAATAATAATAATAATAATAATGGTGGTGGTAGTAGTAGTACGGAAGATTTTTTTTTTTTTTTTTGACATATCCAAAGTTTCGGACCTAAAAGTACCGCGTTAGTACTTTCGAAGTACGGTAACAGTTACTTTTTGGGTGCAAGTAACATTTTAAGGAAAAGTAAAGTAACTTGTAACGCGTTACATTTTCACAAGTAACTTACCCAACACTGCAAGAAAGCACGAAATTTAAGCAAAATATTCTGTCCCCCCAGTTCCAAAAGTATGCCGCGAGAAAGTTTAGTGCTGGGACTTGTACCTTGGATTTAAAATAATAGTTTTACCTCTTCGTTTCTATATTTTCTAACTCTTCAGCTTTTCACTACCTAGGTCTTTTTCCATCATCATTTTATAGTCTCCATTATGCATAAGAAAATCATACCCATTATTTATAATTACATCATCATATGCAAACATATTTTATAATAAAACGAACTTCACGCTTGTTCTTGCCTCTTAAGTTTCGCTTTGATCACCGGATGTCACTGTATTTCGTAATGAACAATCATATTATTTATTTATTGTTACATGAAAATGGTACTCGAAAGTACAATTAAAATATTAGTACAACTCACAGTACATCGCCCGCTTTCTCTTTCTTCGGGCAGTGATTATTATTCAACTCAATTTGTTTTCTGCTTATCAGAAAAAGTGCTTTGCACAGCGAAGAAGTGTTAAAAACAAATTAAATATGCTTCCCTCTGTCACGCTGTTCATTTATCACACAAAACTATATCCGTAATTATCTTGCATGGCCGTTCAAAAAAAAAATTTCGTGCAGGAAATGGAGCATTCTATACAATAAGGCATAGAAATGGTCTTGAATATTCTCACTCACATAAGTAGAAGAAAAAGAAGAAGAAGAACCAGCTTCGAAAAAAAGAAGAAAAAGAACTAAAGTAGTACTTGCGAAGAGAAATCGACACCGATGGCAATGTTACGTTTTTTTTGAAATAAGAACATGTTTTGATTTCGTTGATAACAAACTGTGTTACCATAAGGCTCTAAGTTGCTTGTTACTGTTTATAGTTGATAATATGACTCCTACTTTGGGAGACCTCTGGCGGAGATTGCCATTGACCATGGAATTTCCATCTTAGTAGACCGTGAATCAAGGCCAGTACTTAAAAACCAGAGGAGGTAGATTGCAACAAGTAATTAAGTGGCAAACGTTTGTCTAGTGCGGTAGGATGAGAACGCGCACTCTCGTAAGTACTAAGATATGAATTGTTGTGATAATGTTTGTAACCGAAATTAACCCTGAAGAACAGTGGGCAATAGTTCAATACTCTTGCTTCCCGGAAAGAGTGGTGCGATGTTTTGACAAGTGCGCATGGAGTGATTCTTTTATTCTTTCTTTTTCATTTCATACATGTGTGTGTGAGAGCATGAATGTGTGTTTACAAAATTTTGATCTCAACCAGCTGATTACAGAGATAAAACATATGCATAGGTAGAGATTGTACGAGTTATGATAGTATTTTATGATCGAGTAACTTTTGAATATTAACGCGTGTCGAATTTTTATACAAGATTTCTTGCAGAAAATTTTGTGGGGGGAGGCATTATCAAAATGTGAAGGGGACTCCACTGGGACATTATTTTGGTATGTTGGCAATAGCAGTTTAATTTTTCTTAGCTTCGGGGAACAAAGCCCCCTAGCTCGAAAGTATACATGCAAGCTGTCTGTAAATGTTTTATTTGGAGCTTCGGGTCCATTTCCAACACAGAAGCAATTGAGACATGGCTCCTGCGTTCGGAAAATCCCAATTGCCTCTCTCCTTATCTCATCATTCCACCACATATTAATATTTCTTTTTTCTATATTTTAATCGATAGTTTTTTCTCGGCTTAGTGTACCCCGTACTTTGCGTGTGCCATTGGATAAAATTTCCTGAAATACTGGGTTCGAAACATTGAAGTATTTCTCCACCACCGTGAATCGAACCATGGACCAGTGCACAGAAACACAGGTTGATAATAACTACATGTAAGCCCTAGATTACTTTAATAATTCCGGCCTAGTGGTCATTAATATTCATTAGATATGTTATGTACTTGTTTACTCACTGTGGGGTCGACTTCCGACTTCCTTTTGGTAGGTGATGTGCACTCAACATCCGGCTTTCATATCACATCTTTCTACGTAGACCGGAGTTTCTGCTTTTTACTTTTAATTTTTCCTCAATTGCCTCGTGTTGCTAGGTCAACACGCAAATCTGTTGTCCTGGGATAATAACACCCAAGATCTTTAGCTGTTAGGCTAACCTGTAGACAAATTGTCGGGACAATATTGTCAGAATTTGTCAATGGAAGAGGATGGCATCCCGGAAAACTCTGCACCAACAATTGACTCGTATCTTGCCAACGAAAATATACCACCACAGGAGACCCAGGTTCGATTCCCGGTGGGAGCACATGTGGTTCGGATTTCGTGTTAAGCTGTAGGTCCACGTCTCATATAGCCTCGCTGCTGAATGGACGTTGAATTCCAAATCAACCAATTAATATTTACGAATGCTTTACGTACTTCAGCAGCTAACCATTGCTGTTCCTCTTATTAATAAGAAAAAGAAATACCCCTCTTCAGTACCGAGGTTACAAATGAAATATGAACCTACAACATAGCCTAACGAGAAGTAATGGCGTGGGTCAATGAAAACTTGACCCATGACCACCGCGACCCACTCTGACCAATCACACGCCAAAACCCATTGTCATCAACTCTGACTCATGATCCACGTTCTTCTCTTCACTGACTAAAGAGTTTTCACTTGTAATGAAACAAGGCTGTGAAATTATCACTAATCGAGGATTGAATTTCTACGGTCAATTGCTCAAACACTCTCTGTTACAATACCGGTGGATCTCACTTTTACGATATAAAATAGTAAAGTGTTTGTTATGGGCCATATTACGATGAATTTCAATTTAATTATCATATATAATCATATCCTTGTTCAATTACAGATAATTTTCAGTGGAAAATAGGATGAAATTATCAAATTAAGATGAAGTACGCCAACGTAAGGGGGTGGAGGAGAGGAGTGTAAAATTCTACTGTGTCTCAAAAGCCAATTAAGTCCTATTGCTATTATTACAATTACAAATGCCAGTATCCAAAAGAGCCTGAAATTCTTTTTTCACTTAGGTATACTCATCTCAGGTAAATAAATAAAAACAAGTGACTAAGGAAGAAAAATTAAGGTCCTGAAAGTAAAACGTAGGCAACTTCACCGATATTCAGAAGATGCTATCTACAATGTACTGAGCAGTGTAAGTCGGTAGGTCAGAGTGGGTCCATAGCCTGTTGACTCATGGCCTACTGACCCACTCACAAATCTTGTTCCACTTGACCCACGACCCATTCATCTCTGCTAACGTGGAACCTCATGACCCAAAAACGATTGGACCAACGTAGGGTGATTAACGGATGTTGAAACGAGAGCCGAACGTTTGCCTAATTAGACCCTTCAACATTGTCTGTTAGGAAACTTCCGCAACTTTACGACCTCCCCTTCTCCAAAAAGAATTAGGCCCAATGAAAGAAGATTATATTTTCACGCGATATCTGGTACTTGTAGGATCTACGTAATCTTTATGGGTGGTGCACCCTTAATTAGTTGTTTGTTGACCCATTGTAGGCTATTTTCCGTATTATCACAGGCATTTGTTTTTCGAAATAATTGTTATTGTAACATGAAATTCAGTTTCTAGCTTAACGTCTCACGTTTGTGCACCAAGACCATAGGATATGATAATGGTTGTAATGAATGAAATAGTGGAATGAAGAAAGAGGGAGAAAACGTGAAAACATCGAGAAAATCCACATACATGGTGTTTGTCCACCACAAAGCCTACTTGGCACGATCTGGGATCGAACCAGGAAACTCAAACACCAGATATGAGCACTTTACCACTGACCCACCTCTACCCTCGTTACTGTGACGTTTATCAGATTGAAATATTGTCATTTCTAATCAATATGTCAGAATTTTCAGATATTGGCCCAATTTCTGTACTGGGGTGCAGGGCCGTGCCATAGAAAATCAGCGCCCGGGGCGAGAGTATACCGCGGCGCCCCCATACATATATTCCAAGCAATTTTTCTTATCTTTTTCCTTTTTTCTCCCGAATTTTTCGCCCCCTTCGGCGCCCAGGGCCGTCGCCCCGCTCGTCCCCCCACGGCACGGTCCTGCTGTTGTGTATATTTCTACTAGAAATCGACTCGGTTGTATCCTATACAAAATGCGTGAATTTTGACAATTTAGGCTCAACAGGCACACACGCAAAAATTTTCGTTGGGAGGGGTCCAAAGTTTGGGGAACACTTCAAAACTCTACATCTATGTAGTATTGAACTGGTGGTATTTTACCCGAGAAAACGGTAAATAAAATTGTTGAATACTGCACTTACGTACGAGGTGTGATCAAAAAGAAATCGAAAGTTTGAAATAGCGCGCTAACAGAGGGAGAGAGAGTGCGCTGCGGATACTGAATGTACCTAGCGGTAGGCTGAGACAACAAAGTGGCATTTGCCTCGTTTCGCTATGACCGTTAGTCGGCGAGCTACAAGCGCTGAAATGATCACAAGCGCACGCTGTTCGTCGGATTAATTATACAGTGATAATGAAAGGGTTTTAAGAACAGCACATGTGTGAAACTTGACAGAACATTTGCAGAGGCTTTTCAATTCATTCAGCTAGGGATGCGCACGAGACGAGTCGAGACAGGATATTCCTGACAAAATTCGAGTCGAGACACGGCTCTTCCAATAGAGAAATATACATTTTTGAGTAGAGACATCACTTTTACGCCACATTTTCGAGTCGAGACAGCCACAAATCTTGTCTCGTGCGCATCCCTACAGCATCTTCTCGTCCGAAAAAGCTTGTATGAGTTCGTCAAAGATTAAGATGATGTTTTTTATGCTTTTTTGATTGGAAAGGTACTGTTCATCATGAATTTGTATCAAGTGGTCAGATAGTAAACAAACAGTTATAACAGAATATTTTTGCGCGTTTGAGGGCTGTTATGCGCAGGAAGAGACATGAATTGTGGAAAAACAATTTTGATGGTACACTGTGCTAATGTGCCTTCATCCACAGTTATCCGGCAAAACATCATACTCTCGTTGTGCCCCGTCCACCCTATTCTCCGGACCTAGCCCCGGCAGAGCTTTTCCTGTTTCCCAATCTTCAAATCATTTTACAAACCATAGAGGAGTTTCAGGACAATGAGATAAGGGACCTACGCACCATCCAAAAAAGTACGTTCCAGGAGGTTTTCTAAAAGTGGAAGAAACGTTGGGAACGGTGTGTTGTCAGTAAAGCAGGGGTGCCCACAAGGGGGGAGCTATGACGCAAACTGCGTCATTGAAATATTTGGGGGTTAAAAATCTATATAAATATGTTTGAGGGGGTGTAAAAATTAATCGAGAAGATTTTTTTCATGGAAGAACACCTACGGATAGACAATTGAGGGGGGTGCGTCATGGACATGAGGGGGGTGGGCACCACTGAGTAAAGGGGACTACTTTGAGGACGGACAGTGCTTAAAATGTTGTAAAATGACTAATACAGATTTTATAGCAGAAGTTCGGTCTTTTTTGAATACACCTCGCACATTCACATATAAAATATACGAGTGTTTTATATTTTTAAAAAGAAGACAGTATAAATGAAGTCTAAGAACAAATATTTAGGCTACACCAATCATTTCTCTCCTAAATAAGTGTAGTTTTATGAAAATACTGTACGAATCTATGTCGAGTTATGAAGTTTTGGAGAAGATCCAGACCAGGGGCGGATCCAGGACCTACTTCTGAGGGGGGGGCGGTCAGTAGTAATACTGCTACTTAGAGCTACTTTTAAGAGCTCCAAACTTTTTATGAATGGGGTTATTTATATACAAAGTAAGAAAGTTTCCTCTTCTGGGGGGGGGAAATTGCCCCGATCGCACCCCCTGGATCCGCCCCTGCTCCAGACCGGGTGGATCTTCGCGCGGATGCGCCACTGTGCTCAAGTATGATCAAGAAGGCCGAATGGTGACAAAAGAAAGAATGAAAACGTGAAGAAACATGAGTAAGTCAAAAACAAAATAAAATAACACAAACATTATAACTTACTAACAGAATACCCGTTCTTCGCACGGAGAAAATACGTTTCATTTTGGACATAAAAGGGTGAATTTGGATCTAAACAGCATCGGAAGTGTGACTGTTCGTCTTAGCGACCCCGAAATCCATGGAATCGACACTAATATAGGTAATTTTCTAATATATCATTTTTTATATATTTCCCCTCCCCCAAGTTGCGGGGCTGAACTTGGATTTAAGACGACCGTTCATCTCAGCGTCCCCGAAAACTAAAGATTCGGCACTAATATCTGTCATTTTAGACCATTTTCATATATCTTCCTATCCCCTCTCCCAAGCTGCGGGGCTGAATTTGGATTTAAATGGCATCGGAAGTGTCACTGTTTATCTCAGTGACTTCGAAAATATGGATTCGACACTAATAACGGTCATTTTTAAATATCTCCCCCCCCCTTTAAGTTCCACCTACAAAGTGAAATGATAAAAACACTTCCAGGTCCAAACCTCATCTATGTTGAAAATTTGATCGAGATCGGTAGGGTGGTTCAAGAATTATTAAGTCACAGACATAGTCACTTTCATTTGTGTGTATATATAGAGGGTATATATAAAAGATAGATTATGCATTATGAGTTAGTATGCCGTAAGATCAGCCACAGGATTGACGTGTTTCTATCCATCTCCTCTGAAAAGACATTTTAATAGGAATTTAAATTTCTTTCTTGTAATCATTTCACGTTATGTTATACATTTTTGTAAAATTTAAGAGCGAGTTCAAAATTAGTTCAGTTTACAATTTTGTTTGTTTATTTTCCAAATAAACTAGAACATGGTAGCTCAGTGGTAAGTTCTTCACCTCTAGCGAGAACCCTAGTACCTGTCCATACGAGTTTCTGACAAATGACATCGTTTCCGCGGGTTTTCTCGAAGTTTCTCCCGTTTCTTCCCACTTTCTGATTCCAATAACTGTTTCATAATCCTTTACTTTCATTAATGAAATGATATCTTTGAGTTTAACGTCCCACGATTATGCCCTTTGGTCTAAGAGAGACGATGATTAAAGCAGATGAATGATGATGGAAGAATTGGTGGAATGAGAAAGTGGGAGGAAACGGGAATACCCCAAGAAAACCCACTGATACGATGTTGTCCACCACAACCTTACTTTGCCGGGAGTCGAACCAGGGGCGGATCGAGGACCGACTTCTGGGGGGACGGTGGGTTGTCATACTGTTACTTTTAAGGGCTCCAAACTTTGGAATGGGTTTTATTTATATATAAAAAATAAGAAAGTTTTACTCTTTTGGGGCCCCTGGATCCGTCCCTGGGTCAAACCAGAAACCTCACGTAAAAGAGGTAAGCGCTCTACAACTGAGTCACCTCCCCCCACTTCCTTTAATTATCCGTCACAGCCTACAGTGCGAAAACGTGGAACTTAAAACTAATTTCAATTGATTAAAAAGAAAAACTTTCTGGTGATAATACAAAACACAATGATCGTATAACGTATGATTAGAATATTCGCTCTCATCACAGCTGTTTTTAGATTTTTAAGTCGGGGCTCTTAATAAATGTAGTTCCATAGTTACTACAAGATGATTGGGTTAACAACAGTGAAAATTCTGTGGCCGTATCGGAAGTCGAATCTGGGACTAAAAGCAGAAAAGGCACGCCCCTTTCCTTTTACTTGAGTACAAGAAAACATAATAAATAACCTAGGTCCATATTATCCCAATAGTTAATAGATAATAGTTAATAGATAATCAGGATTCAAAGCTTAATCTTTTACAGACTGAGATAATTAAAACTTAAGTTCCTAATTAAGCATTAGAGCGAATAGTGCAGCTAGATAACATCTGAGCAAGTGAATGAACAGAATCACGTTTCTCGCTAATTAGTGTTTTATTTATTACACAAGACCAAGTAGCGTGAGGAGTTTAAACAGTAATTGGAAATGAACATCTGGAGTATTCCTAGATATTCATCAAACCACATCGCTTTTACCTTTCTTATTACTTTGGAATATTGTGGTCTCCTTGCACGAATAACAAGCATATAAAGTAATTAAATAAGGGAACTACGTGCTAACCGTCTCACTTTCATCGGGATAGTTTCGATATTGTCTTGGTCATTTTCTTGTCCCAACTTTTCACCCAGGGTAGCTAAAATCTTCCTGTACATCACTGATGGTCAAATGATGGCCCGCAAGTATATGTCATTCGGCCCACGAATGAAAAAGAGTAGAGCTAAAGCATGTTTCTAAAAGGAGCACTGTACTGATGGAAGTAACAAGCTCGTAACAGTAGCATTTTTATAAATGAACCTGGCGTACATGAACTTCCTTAATACCAATAATGACTAATTTATAATTAATTGCGAGCCAGGACTGAGTAAAAGACATACTTGGGGGTTATTCTTCAGTTTCCTTCTTCCCTCTGAGATTACGATTAATTGAATGTGTTTATGCGGTGTATTTTCTAATGTTTTATTCTCTGCATATCCTACTTCTGGTTTCAAGTATTTAGATCAGTTAGCACCTGAGGTAGGGAACCTTTGAAAATAACTCAATGAAATTTGCATTTTTCTAAAAATCAATTCTATAGCAACGGCCTTGTCTTGGCTTAGCAATCAAAAGATTATAGAAAATATTTTCACAGTCAGTCTCGATTCAGATATGTTATGAATTATGATCATTTGTTACATACTTCGTGTTACCCATAGACTTTTTTTTTTTTTTTTTTTAAAGAAACAAATCATACACATTCTCAGGTTTTTCGCGGGCCGAATTCGTTTGGGCATCACTGCTTTATACTATAAGTCCTCAACCAATGAGCCTTCGTAGCCAAATAACGCGTGAGATTTCGGGTTCTACACCAGGTGAAACTTCTTACCTCAATAGAAACTCGAGTAGTGGTTCGAATCCCACCTCGGACGTAAATCGCGTCTCATATTGTCTTTTTCTTAAAAAAAAAAAAAAAAGTTAAACACCAACTATCAAAATCATAGGTTTCCAACCTTTCCCATCTGGCTACACAATTTTTAAACAACGAATTTCTTGTTGCACCTTATGGATTTATGTGTCTTTGGTTGTGTCTTGGGTTCGACTTCAGCGGAAACATATTGAATAAATAAGATTTTGTTATCTTCTTTAGGGTACAACATAATTCTTTAGTAAAATGAAATGAAATTGAATCGTTAAGGTTTACGTCCTACGGTCATGCCGCTTAGGCTAAAGGAGGCGGTGATGATGAGAAAAATGAATGAAATGGTGGAATGAAAAAAAGTGGGAAGAAAGGGAGAAAACCGAGAAAACCAACGCACACGATGTTTGTCCACCACAAAGCTCACTTGGCGCGAGCTGGGATCAAACCAAGGACCCCATGCGCCAGAAGTGAACGCTCTACTATTGAGCTATAATTCTTCAGAAGTTTTCGACCCTGGTTCTTGATTTCCACGTCCCCATTCCCCCAAGGGAACCATCCCTAGGTTGGGAGCTACTTTTTTAGTGGGCCAAGCTTTCATGTTTCCATAATCAAGATTTTCTAAAGAAGAAATAACATGTTACCATAACTGTCTATTTAAGCAAGCAACCTCCTTTCTGCATGATATGTATGATACTTTAATTTGTTTTTTCAGCATGTTTATATGAAAAGCAGTGTCAATAATTCAATATAGCATCCACTAAAAAGACGTAGACGTTTCATGAACTTGACAAAACTGGTTCTAACACAAGCGGTGATGCTAAATTAATGATAGCAATAAAAAATAAATTTGTTAACTTGAATTGCTTGTTGTTTTATCAGTCAAATACCTTAACGATTTACGGCCAAGCAATATAGAAACAATTCCGTCAACGAGTTTATATAACTTCCGCCAATCATCAATTTTATAAATATGTATTTGGCAGAGCTTTGATTTCTTATACGCACAAAACTAGTTCATCATTGCTTGGAGCTATGAGTAACTTCCAGTTTATATAATCAATTTTAATATCTATGTTCTGCAGTGTTCTCCTTTCCTATTAGGCCTACTATTTTTTTTAAAAATGTATATTGTTAAGCATGATTGTTCCAGATGTTTCATTCAGAGTAACCTGAAATTAATTTCATATATAAAAGAAAATTGAAGCAATCTAAAAAATGCCGGAGGCGTATGAATCTTCCTTCACAAGAGATACGATAAGCAGGAAAGGGAATCTTTGTAAATATCTACATATCACACTAATTTTTAATTGTGTATTTTTAAACACCATAATTGCTTTATTTATTTACCCTGTCCGTCCATCCGGAGACAAAAGATCTCCAAAAGTGCTTAATGGGTCATCGTCAATTTTGACCTGGATATAGACGGTTAAAAGGTAGCAATCAAGTTCGTTGCTGGAAGTGTTCCATCCAGTTGATTCGAAAATTTGGTTCCTCATGTATTCCCATAGGAAGTTATTATAGACTATTTGTCCCTTGATAGTATGCAACCCAATTGTACATAAAGAGCTCATCCATGGCTAAGCGGTTAGCACACGCGCCTTTGGAGTGGGAGACCCAGGTTCGATTCCCGGCAGAAGCTCATGTGGTTCGGATTCCACGTTAATCAGTAGGTCCACGTCTCATATAGCCTCGCTGCTGAAAGGGACGTTAAACTCAAAATCAACTCAACTCAACCAATTGTACATAAAGGTCAGGCTGGTTGCATACCATTCAATTACTTTCATTATTCTAACCAAACTCCTTCACGTGGCATTGCTACTTGTTTGTGATTCCAGTTGTGAATGTTTTATAAGTTAAAGCATATTTAGAGGCGTGCTCGATCCCCTCATGACACACCTCAAATTCTTTTACTAACACGTAACCCCCTTCCCTAGGCTAGTGACTAGAGCATGTGTATCTGAAGCGCGAGGTGCAGGATTCGATTCTCGATGAGAAAGCGTCGAACATACTGTAGTGGTTCAGGTGGCACTTTAAAAAAGACATAAACACAAACAAATCCTTGTGACATATTGCCAACACCCCCGAAAAAGCAACACCGACTTTAAATTTTAATTATTCAATGACTCTGACGTACGACTTCGATTAAAACGAGCTTCTCTTGTGTAAATTTAAGCTTTTATACAATTTTTGAAGTCGTAAACTCCTTTAAATATTTCAACCAACTTTTCTCAACTTCTGCCTTTAAATTTCTTTGATACACTATGCGTTATGTCCCCCTTCCTCTTCTTGTAAGTATCCCTGGGTTTGATTTCGGATGAGAGAACCTTCAAATTTAAATTCGTTTGCTATGGCTCCATCTTAAAATATAGATCCACACCTTATATAGCCTCGGTACTAAAAAGGGTCGCTTAACTTAAACAAATAATAACAATACATTTACCAGTTTTTAACTCCATGGAAATGATATCGGAACACCTGTATACCTACTGTCACGGACGTACACAGAAGATGGGTGCTGGGAATCCCGACTTACCCCTGAAATACAGATTTTTCTCTAAATTTAGTCTATTTTTAGGGTTGATTTTACAAATATTAATATAATTTCTTCTCATATTGAAATTGGACCCCTCCCGAAATTCCTGCATTTAAAGTGCAAATGAAACCGAAACCATTAATGATTTAATTTCACGGCTACTATTTCATGATTATGTCATAAGAATTTTAAACAAAAATGATTACCATTAGTTGGAATTTAACGTCCCGTTTCATTTCAGCATTAAGGTTATGTCGTGAAACATGGACTTTGCTTTACATGAATTAGGATGGCATGTACTCCCATCGGAAATAGAACGGACCCTCCAGTGCTTGTTAGGTAAAAGAGATTTACGAAATCTTATGGGTCGGTTAGATTGTAAGAGTTTGATAACATATGTCATGTGTATAATAGTTTTAAAATCTTCAAAAGCAAGTTTCACGAAGGATCTAGTCTTGTAACACTAGTGTATAACTCGTAAAAATCCATTTTTCAGTTATAGCAATGAACTATAAGTATTTCTGTTTCAAAACATTCTACGATTTGTAAGAAAGGCTTCTAGAACATGCAAGATTTGTGAAAAACAGACTCAGATCGTAACCCAACCCCAGCAGCATGCTTGGTAGACCCTTTGTAGGCTATTTGCTTGATATGGTTGGGAATTGGGAAATGGAGAAATATAGTTAAAATATACGTTGGCTAATGAACGAAATGGTTGGTAATTATTGATAATTGCAGGAACAGTAGAAAAATGTGTTAGCTCAACGTTGGCTAATAGCCGAAATGGTTGGGAACTGTAAAAATATAGTAGAAAACTGTGTTGCCTCAACGTTGGCTAATGGTTGAAACTGCAGGGAATCGGTAATTGCAGAAATATAGTTGAAAAGTGCGTTGGCTTAACACTGGCTTATGGTCGAAATGGTTGGGAATCGACAATTGCAGAAATATAGTTGGAAAATGCGTTGGCCCAATGTAGATTAAGGTTAGTGTAAAGGGACAAGTTTTGCCGATAGATGTCACTACAATCTTCGTATCTCTCCCATGTATTTTTTAAATTTCACGAAAATTTACAATTTCTTTTACAAATTTCAACCTAAAAAGTTCAACTTTTTAGAGAAGGAACTTCATAACCTATCAAAGGGAACAATCCGTGCCGATTTTTTATTTAGAATTTTCTTTATTGTTGAAAAAGTTCCATTGTTAAAGATTTAGATAACCATTTCAACAATCAAGCAATTTCAACAATGAACAAAATTCTAAAAAAAAATCGGCACGGATTATTGCCTTCGATATATTATGAAGTTCCTTCTCTAAAAATTTGAAGTCTGTAGATTGAAATTTGTAAGAGAAATCGTGAATTATTGTGAAAGGTAAAAATATATATGGGAGAGATACGAAGACTGTAGTGCCATCTATCGGCAAAACTTGTCCCTTTAAACCAACCTTAAAGTGTAGGTTGGTCAACCAACGTTTGTCACCACTCCCAATAGCAATGTTACTTCTTTCGAATGAGATATGTTGGTAATTGAATTAGTTGGCAAATTGTGCTCAACAAAATGTCCAATTACAACATAGATAGAGTCAATGTTGGCAGTGGGCTAAGCTACCGTTTCCCAATGTTGGGCTTATTGTTTGTCCTGTTTGAAATATGCTTAAGAAACATGATAAAATTTTAGTATTAGTTAACAGTGCTCCCTACACAACTGGAAGATTAAATTATGTTGAAAATATTCGTAATACACAAAGAAGGATTTAGGTTCCCATTATAAAAATGTCTTCCCTTGACATTCATTAGTTCGGACCTGAAGATACTTCATTCAATAGGATCAAATATGAGATTCGAATCCGGGACCTTACGTTTGTCAGATGAGAATGTTAATTGTGCACGTGCACAGGGCCGTAGCTTGTGGGAGGCAGGAGGCGCAACTGCTCCTCCAGGGAAGCTCCCCGCCGTTGGAGGTGGGTCCACTTTAAGACAAAATTTTCTTATTCCATATACGATACGAACATGAAATTATAAATAAAACATCAAACAGGTTCACTACATTACATAAACAAAACAGCACACAAAAGGTAAATAAAACAAAAATGAGTTGAGGGCCCATTTCAGTAAAACATGTCTACTATTAGGGGCCTTAGAAATAATATTTATTCGTATGGCTTTGAGATTTGTCAATACTGTCCCCTAAATTAATTTGCCATGTATGGAACGGGCCCAGGGGTATGCGGAAGAGCCCACAAAGAGAAAGATGTAAAGAAGGTGCCTATTTTCGAATTTTTCGGAACGGCTCAAAACAACTTTTTCTAGGGGGGCCAAATATTAATGTCCCCCCCCGAGAAAATCTAAGTTACGGCGCTGCACTTGCGCCAGCTAGGTAGATACCAGTGTTTCTTCTGTTTCTTCCAGGTATAGTGTTGTAAATAGAAAAAAAACCGTTCGTATTTTTTCAGAAATTTACGTTTTTTTAGAAAAAAAACATTGCCTCTTGTTTTTTTTCTAAATTTCGTTTTTTTTCAAATAGTCATTTGTAATGAATCTTACGTCTATTTAAGTATGAAATATTTTTATGTAGGTGCAATCACCGTAAAATGCAACATAAATTAAACGCTAGATACTAATACGCTACAAATATTTTACAATTTACATGAATACCATACCTATTAACAATTCGGGTTTCAGCAGTTTTCATCAATATCAACCAAGAAATAAAAGTAGAAATGAAATTTTGTTTTTTCGTGAAAGCAGGCCTTTAATATGTACGAAAATAATGTCACAAACAGTATAAAATTCAAATAACTTGTGTAAAGGTAAAAACTAATACTAATTTGCCTAATAGTATTTTTCTAAATATCATATATAAATAATTTCTCGACTAGATATATATATGATATGCAGAGCCGGCTCTACCATACCTGTAACACGTGCATTTGCATGGAGCGGCAAGTTTGGAAGGTCCGGCAAAATCTGTTGTAAGTAGAGACCGGATGTTTAGGCATTAAAAACTTGAAAAATAGGCAGGCAAATAGGCACTTAAAATTTTAAAAAAATAAGCAGTAAAATAGGCACTTAAATGTAACTCGAAATAATGAAGATAAATACTCAATACAATTTAAAAAATAGATTAGTCATAAATAGTGTTCAAAGAATATACTTGTTTGTTAATGTATTCTTTCATTCTGTATGTAAAGAACGAAGCTTGATATGTATTTCATATTATATATATATATATATATATATATATATATATATATATATATATATATATATATATATATATATATGTGTGTGTGTGTGTGTGTGTGTGTGTGTGTGTGTGTAGGGAGAGAGAGAGAGAGATTGTAATGTACCATGTGCTTGTGTTATTTACAGTATATAAATTATATATATTTCCCAATTAACTCTTATTTTAAAGAAAATGCTTAGAATGCGCAACATTAGGCACTAAAGCAATTATTTAGGCAGGAGGGGCGAAATAGGCAAAATAAAGTTGGCAAAACAAAATCGAAACTATAATCCCTGATATAAACTTTAAAACGTTTTTTTTGATCATATATTTAGCATTAAAGAATAGGCATTTTGCCTAACATCCGGTTTATAGTTATAAGTATATTATTTAAATTAAATATTTCTTGTTGGAAACAGACTTCATGATGATGGTAGTTACATTTACTAAGCTGACCTATTTGAATACTACATTCATAAGTTATGTTTAGGTTGCATTAGTTTAAGGTTACATGGACAATGCTAAAGCAAATGGTCGAATCAATCCGAGCACAAATTGCTTGATTGTTTTCAAATGCAAGAATTCAATTCTCAAATAGTAGCAAATATCTGTTCCATTTAGTAAGTTATCACAATTTTGAAATGACAACTAGTCTTGTTTTTGTCAGAAATAAGTTCCTTATCATTGAAGATAGAAACAACTTTTTAAAATAATGTTAACAGATGTAGAAGAAAAATCAAGAAATAAAGATAAAAGAATTAGTAGCATTGGAATTGCAAACCGATACATTGAGATTGAAGCTCGATATTGAATTGTATAAAAAGGATTACCATCTTTCTTCTGTAGGTGTGTTTGCTTTATCTTTCACTAACATAATAGATTAATATTTAAAGAAAAAAACAGACACAACGGGATTGCATTTTTAGTATTTAAGCCTTTCTGAGTGCGACTACACTTACCCTCCCCTTCGTTGTTCATGCTGGAGTAGCATACTTAAAATCATGACTTTTAAGATTTGTTCTTTCTGGAGAAAGGGGGAGGCGGCAAATTATGCCATTGCACGGGTCGTGTTTATGATGAAAGTTAGTAGTTGATAATAATGGCACTTCTTGTATATGTATATACCAGACATGAATATAGGATGACTGAATTTGAAGTAATGCAGGGTGTTTCAAAATTAATATTAGGGTTTTGAAACTTTGTAGTATCTATTACAATTAACTTACAATTATAAATATTATATCAAATGAAAGAGCAACTCAAACAGTTTTGTACGCACGCATGTACATGCATTGTTTCTTCTGTATGCCGTTAGAAAGAGCAAGTAGCAAAGATGGAGACGAGAGAGCAGAAACCTTTTTGTGTTTTAATAAAGACTGAATCTGTACAGTGCAACCGTCTGTGTGAAGAATATTAAGGAGACGCTTGCAACTATATCCTTATCATTTGCAGTTGCTACAGGTCTAAAGCCTGCAGACTACGGTTTACGTGCCAATTTCGCAAGTGAAATATTGCAGCATAACAATGAAGAGTTTCTGGATCGTGTCGTCTCCAGTGATAAATCGACATTTCACCTAAGAGCTAATGTGAACACTCATAATGTTTGCATTTGGCCTTCAGCAAATCCTCAGGAGATGGTACAGTTGAAACGAGACTCTCCTAAATTGAATGTGTTTTGTGCCATATGGCGGAAGGTTTATGGGCCTTTCTCGCCTATCGACTAGATGTGCGTCGTGTGAAGAATGAATCTCACATCGAACACTTGTAGCAAAGACTGAGGTGCTCTTTTACTTGATGCATTGCTTATAATTGTACGTAAAATGTAATAAGTACTACGAAGACTTAAAACCCCAAAATTCATTTTGAAACACCCTGCATATCTCACCAACAGTGTTGGAACTAAGATGTAAAAAGGAGAGAAAATTTTCCTTATAAAGTTATTGTTTACAACAACGATATTATTATTAGTCGAGACTATAACTACAGCAACAACACGGGTTAGTAGTCAAAAAAATGTAATCAAATGTACACTAGGTGGCCAAAGTGGCACACAGGGGTGAGTCACTTTTTTAATCTGCTCCTGTGTGGACACTAATTAAGATATCGGGATATTATTCTTGCCAAATATGGCTCGACCATAGTTTATCATATTAATTTCTTTTTCTTCTGGTGTCGAATTTCCTTCTCAAATTTCACCCGTCAAAAATTCGAAAATTTTCTAATTTCGAATTTCCTTTACTCCTTTTTTCCCAGTAGCTTCCTTCGTTATCGAAAGACCTCCTTATAGATACCTCGGATGGATACCTAACTGTTGACATCAATTGGACGGGCCTGCGCGTAGTGTTGCCAATTAGGGAAATTAAAACTTCCCTAAATTTGGGCAAAAAATTCGAGATTTTTGTTTATAAATCCGTACCCATACGTCCGAGTGCAAGTCAACTTACGCCAATCGAACATTTGCCCTTACTTAACAAACGCAAGTACAGATCGTTACAATGGGGTAATTAGGGGGCGCACGAAAAATTGGTATTTAAGTTCTAAACCTTGATTTTTCTAGTTTTTACCTTTTATGTTTACCGTAATATATTTTTGGTAATTAGAAGCTTTGTTCCTTAAATATCGCCATAATACTTGTAGGATATATTAGTGGTGTACCAATGTTTAATTTAAGATAGTTTGTGTCTGTCTGGTAGCAGTGTTGCCTGCTACAGAAAATTTTAATTCCAAATTTTAGGGGGAAATTTTGAGAAAATTATCTGTTTTGTCTCTGTTATTTCCCTCTTATTGGCTACATCGGAACAAACGCACCAGGATCTGGAAGTCTCGTATTTTCCCTACACAAAACGCACTATAGAAAGTTTCAATAGGATAATTAAGGGAAGTACAGTTGAGATTTACAGTAGACCTTGTTCTCTAATTGGAAAGATAACTGTGATTTTTTTAAAGGTAGAATGAGATATTTTTTATTGTCATGCTTTCTTTATTAGATATCGTCACAATACTTGTAGGATATATTAGGGGGATACCAAAGCTTATTTTAAGATAGTTTGTGTGTGTCTGATATCAGTGTTGCAAGCTACAGAATATTTTAATTCCAGATTTTAGAGTCAACTTTGGAAAAAATTCCCTTTTTTGTTTCTATTATTTCCCTCTTGTTAGCTATACTCGAACAAACATACCAGTGTCTAAAAGCTTCGTCCTTAGCCTACACAGCGCACCATAAAAAGTTTCACTAGAATAATTAAAAGAAGTACAGTTCAGGTTTATAATAAACCATGTTCTGGAAATGGTAAGAAAATGGTGAATTTCTGAGGTAGAATGAGATATATTTTTTTTAAATTTCGTGCTTACTTTGTTAGATATCGTCATGATACTTGTAGGATATATTCTTGGAGTACTAAGGTTTATTTTCAGATAATTTTCGTCTGTCTGATGGCAGTGTTTCCAGCCAAAACAATTAATTCCCGATTTTAAGTGAGAAATTCGGAAAATTTCCCTTTTCCCCTCTATTAATACCCTCTTGCTGGCTACATTGAAATAAACGTACCACTACCTGAAAGCTTCCTCTTTGCCCTACAGAACGCACCATAAAAAGTTTCAACAGGATAATTAGAGAAGCTGTAGCTCCGACATATCTGTTGATTTTTTGCTTCTGAGGCGTAAAAAGTGTCAAAATTTCATGTGTATGATGACAGAGAATTTTTTCTTTCTCTCTTTGAATGGAAACCAGTGACTTCAGGATTTCACTGTACCTTGTCAACACACCAAAGAATTTGTTTAGGTGACTTGAACTCATATAACAGCAGTGGTGCTAGATACAAAAAAAAAAAAAAAAAATGAAATTCGGTTAGGGAATTTTTTGTAAATGTTCACCCCTACATTTACTTCAATAATTTCCCACCCGTTGGCAACACTGCAATGCAACTTACACCAAAACATAGCCATATCCATTTTCTAAAAAACAAGGCCTTAACCATATCAATCGAATGAATGGTTTTTGAGCAATAAGTCACTAACTGAAAATGTAGGAAAACGCCAAAAATGACCTGGGTCCGAAAGGAATAATCACACAATTTTGCTCGTCTAGGTACAAAGAAACAAACGATTTGTAAGTTACGAGGGCTTCGACTCAAGTTCTGTTGATTATTTCAATAATCTGCAACATAAATCAATAAATAATAGTTGCCAGAAAAAAACAGACATTTGAAAAAAAACATGAAAAAGAACAATGTTTTTTATTGAAAAAAAACTTCACAGAAAAAAAACCGTTTTTTTACAACACTATCCAGGTATAATAAAGGCGCAACTCCACCCGGAGTAGACCAATTTAGTTAAGATAAATCAAATGTCACTCTTGAACAGAGCACTCCTTAGCAAATAGCGTCCTAGTGTAGTCCCTCACATTTTGATTTATCCCCTTCTTGTATAGAAAAGTATAGAAAATTTAATACGAATCTCTTGGATATATTATCAAAATGTGACGAATTCCCCCATTTGTTGCTATCTTATCTACTATATGAGAAATGAATCTAAATGTTTTCCTTTTTCTTCTTTCAGGTAACTTTAGCTACCACAATGACCTTTGTAGGTCTGGTGGTTGGGCAGGGCAGTTACGGTGGAGGAGGCGGGAACGGGGGACAAGGTAAAGGTTATTTCCAGTATGTGAATGTTCCTGGCCCACATGAGTACGAATTCGGCTGGAACCGAGGAAACCCTTACCACCATGTCTCCAGATACGAACAAGGCAAAGACTGGAGGTTCAGGACTAAGGTAAGTGGACACAGTAATCCTCAATAGCAGAGCAAAATCAACTACTAACACTGGAATATAACCAATTACTAAAATCTAGAACATAACAAACTACTAGAAAAACTAGAACGTAACTCAGTACCAAAAGCTAGAATATACACCAAGTACAAAAAAAAAAAAAAAAAAAAAAAAAAAAAAAGCCTACTGTAAGCTAGAACATAATTCCTAAAGCTAGAACATAACCAATTATTGTAAGATAGAATGTAACTAACTACTATCAATAAAAGCTAGAACATTACCAACTGCTGGAAATTAGAACATATCCTATTAATGAAAGCAGGACCGGGATGGACTGACAAGGGAAGGGCGCGATGCCACTCAGAGATAATTGCATCAAGTTTGGTATAGGAGTAGATAATTGGAATAGAAAAGAACGTGTTGAAGCATTCGTTTCGCAGGCGTTCGGAATCAGAAATAATAGGCCCTACAGTTCTGGAGAAGGTATGGCCTGTCGATCAGATACTGGTGAGACGGAGCTGTTGCGGCCGATGCAGAAGTTAAACGAAGTAGAGTGAAAACAGAAAAGATGAGCTGAAGAGAAAATGCACCAATATCTGCCTTCAGTCCTACCAGGCAATGTCGGGATACTATCAAATGCCCTTGCCATTACACATTGGGTATGCAGCACTAGTTAGCTTAATGAAATTATATTAAGAAAATATATATAGAAATTAGTCATGGGCTCGCCAGAAGTTTTCCAGGGAATGGGTCGAAAGGAAGTTGCTGTATTTCTTCATACTATAAGATGCTGTCAGTACGCAAGTATTGAACCCACCAATATCATATGAATGCAGTTTTTGATACCTACGATGTGGCGCCCACCCAAAATTAAAGTACCGGTACATGTGTTCGCAAGAAAAATTTAAATATATATACTTCGGAATTAGTGATGTTTAAAATGGGCACGCTTGTGGACGGTCATAACAAAAATAATCGTTTGAATATATACAAGACTGTTCATTAACACAACTATGTTAACGCATAGGATAAATAAAGTAATTATTTGAATTTGGTCTACTCGCCACTAGAAAGCAGCAAAATGTATTGGACAGAAACAGTCTCGTAACAACAACTTCGTTCAAGATTCCAAATATAACTCACGCATGTTTCACAAACACTGCACTTTAATAGTGTGAACACAAAGGAACATGAGCGTTTAGTGACATGATTTATTTCTGTCTATATATTTTCTTTATTTGCTTAATATCATTCCATTAGGCTAGCTAGTGATGCATACGCAATGGACAAGAGATAAGGTAGGTAATGGCAAGGGCAATTCATGATTTATTATCCCGACATTTGCCTAGTGGAACTGAGGGCGGATATTGGTGCATTTTTTGTTGAGCTCATCTTTCTACTTTATTTAACTTGGCCGCAACAGCGAGCAAAGGCTCCGTCCCATCAATATGTGATTGACAGGTTATACTTCTGCAGAACTGTAGGGCCCATTATTTAAAAAAAAAAAAAAAAAACGAATGCTTCCACGCCTGCGAAACGAATGCTTTCACATATTCATTTCTATTCCCATTACCGACTCCTACACCAAATTTAGTGGAATTGTCTCTGAGTGACATCGCGCCCTTCCCTCGTGAGTGCTTCGAATCGGACCCCGTGCTAGAGCGTAATATTTACTCTCGGTTGCAAATACACACAAGAACCCATGTAAACAACCGTGTTATTGATGTCCAGATTGTGCAGCTGTGGAAGAAGTCAGTCATTCATCTCTAGATAAGTACCCTGGCTCACGGAATCCTCAAAGAAGTACGGACTAAAAATGAAATGAAATCAAATCTTTAAGTTTTACGTTCCACGCTTATGCCGGTTAGGCTAAAGGAGACGGTGATGATGAGTAATTAATGAAATGGTGGAATGAAGAAAGTGGGAGGAAACGGGAAAACCCACGAGCACGCTGTTTGTCCACCACAAAGTCCACACGGCGCGGGCTGGGATCGAACCAGGGACCCCAAGCACCGGAGGTGAACACTCTACCACTGAGCCACCGCGCCCCCCACGAAGTACGGACTAAAGATGTGTTGTTCAATCATTCTCGACCAAACCATGACATGTGGAAGTTTGTTCTCAATTCCTTGATAAAAAATGGCTTTTCCTTTGCCCATATCAAGACGTTCTTATCTCGCGAATTCCGATAAATAACATATTCATCAGAGAAAAGAACGCACTTTCGAGCAGGAATGATCAAGTCATCCAACAAAATCCTGCTTACAGTTTAAGTCATCGTCAGTTAGCTCATTGATAGCCATTGACCGGAATGAGTGCAGGCCTAAATCCATTTTCAGAGGTAGGTAGCTGCATTGTGCTCTGTGCAATTCCAAGTTCTGCAGTTCAAATTGCAAGGCAAACACGTCACTGACGCACTAACTTCTGCACATGTTTCCTTTCGGGTTGATTGACGACCAGAATAAATATCCTGTGAACCTTGGTGCAAGTTGGCTGGGAAATGGGACCACAGCAAAATTGTTTCCAATTGATACCCGCATCTCCTAAGACCGGCCCTGACTAAAAGTATATTCCAGTTTGCGATCAGTCCAATTTGCTTTCAATTCAATTTTCGTCCATTTAGCAATCACCTCTGATCGACAGGTAGATAAGATTTGTCAGCTATGACAAAAAAAAAAAAAAAAAATCCAGTTTGCGATCAATCAGATTTATGTTATAGATTTAAGGACAATTTCCTTCAAAATGGTTGAAGAAAGAATTGAACACTGGACCTATAAGTTGAAGATCATACTTAGTTTAATATTGTAATGGTCCTTTTCGTTTTCAAAGGGACATCAAGTTTGTTCTAACATTCACCAGTACGAATAAAAATGTAGTAATAATTTTGTTTATAATGAAGGTCTCGCAGAAAATTAAAGAACATCGGCTACGGAAGTAGAAAAAGAAACAAAATCTCTCTCGATATATATATATATATATATATATATATATATATATATATATATATATATATATATATATATATATATATATATATATATATATATATATATATATATATAATGTTCCATGCCATGTAGGCTAAGGTGAAGGTGAATAATTATGAAATAATTGGTGGAATGAGAATATCGGAGGATACGAGAATAAATACCTCCAGAAACTCATGGACACGATGTCGTCTACCACAAACCTGGGATCGAAACAGGGACATCCGGGAGCAGAGGTGAACGCTATACCACTGAGCCAGTGTGCCACCTATTATCCCCTGTTCATCCAAGTTACTCAATAAAAGTAGCGCCTTTGGCACGAGCGATCCCTGGTTCGATTCGCGATTGAAATACTTGGTCGAAAAAGTGTAACAGCTTTTTCAGGCCAGCCATCTTGAGTGAGGTTTTACCTAGGTTTCCCTCATTCACACCAGGCATATGCCGGGATGATACCTAACATACTAGTTCCAGGCCTCTTCCTTTCTTCCCTTTCATTGAATAGTGTGCTCCCCCAGAAACGTCATCCCTCGTACGTGACGGGCTAAATGGCTTTAGATGCCGACAGCCTAGAAATACAATTCTTATTCCTATCCTATTCAATAAAAATAGCACACCCTCGCAAAACTGCATACTATAAATATACCACATTGACTTGATCCCTAGTCTTCCGTCGCAAGCGCTGCTATAGGCTGAAGGAATTCCACTTACTTTTGCTTGGCAACAGCTGAAACCTTATTGGCTTAACGCGTGGGTGTGAGCTTTAGTTCGCATTTTGTCACGGCTCAAGACATTTTGGCAGCACAATAGTTCAAATGATTTTCGGCAAAAATAGGTAGGCCCCAGTTATGGAGATGGTGAACTTCACATATTTTGCTGTATTATTATTATTATTATTATTATTATTATTATTATTATTATTATTATTATTATTATTATTATTATTATT
Source organism: Thermobia domestica (assembly GCF_964235325.1). Lineage (NCBI taxonomy): Eukaryota > Metazoa > Arthropoda > Insecta > Zygentoma > Lepismatidae > Thermobia > Thermobia domestica. The sequence continues at coordinate 371,862,371 of NC_137454.1, forward strand.
ATAAATACGATTTTCCAACAAAAAGTGTTCGTTTGCTGATATGTAGCGCGTTAAATTACTTCTTTTGTCATCGTACTACGCTTTCACTTTTTTTTCTCTTTTTTAATAGTTGTGGTTATTCATGTAACAAGAAAACTCACGCACATAACATGCACATCTGTACATGACAAGACCATAAGCATTATGCACGGATTAAGTATGATTTACCAAGTGTTTTTAACAACGCATTGGCAAGTAGACAAGTACGCAAGTTAACGCAATAAAAACTAATCGTTATAATTAACAAGAAGTGTTTTGTTGTTTTTCTGCGTCTCCGTTCTTCTTTATTTTTTTTTTTTTTTTAATATTTATTGTATTTTGTCCCTGTTTTATAATATCTGTGTTAACAATGCACGGATGATAGTCACACATAAATTTCCGGCTTCAGTTATATTGGACACAAAGCGTGCATATGCACTGTCAACATTATTACATTTTCTCTATGGTTTCCTGTCTTTTCTAAATTGAGTGCCTCTCAACCATGAGGTATTTCCTGTTATCTTTGACTGTGTGGGAATTTAGTATATGGTTGAATGACGTCAGAGACAAATAAGTTCAGCGTATTTGGCCAAAGTCATTCCCTCTTCTTTTTTGATCCTTTATTCTTTTTTGTTTTGTTTTTTAATTCAAAATAATGTTTTTAAATAAGCTAACGTCTCTTTATGCATATTTTTAAAAATCCATACTGCATGTTATTTAAATTTATGTCATTTTGTTATTGTCTTACCATGTACACTGCTTTTTCTTTTGATATGAGTGAGATATACATATAGTAATGAAGTTTACGTCAAAAGATGCAAAAGATCTGTTGTCTGTGAAATATTTTTGTTTCTTCCTCTTTAGATCTGATGTGTGGGTAAGGAACATCTAAATATAGGCAACGCGAGAATCAAACGTGCGTTGAACTAGGCAATTTATGACGTATGATATTGTGTTCTTTTGTTTATCTTATGCACAAATATCAGCAATACATAAGGTTTTATTTAGTTACGGAATAAAAGATATGGTAATGTCTTTTAAGAATCTTACAGTATTCACAAGAACGAGAGAATAGTTGCTTCAAAATGTTATACTTTGAATAACTGAGAACGCTTTCGCCCTTCATTCAGTTTTTATATATTTGTTTATTTTTTTTTTTTAAATCAAGGACACTACCGTACGAGTCTAACCGAACAAATCCGATCTGGATCAAACTTGACATCGTGGTTGATCTTAACCTGCTATTTATACGCAAGCTTGTGAAATATCATGATGTGAGCAAGCTTGTGCCTATAGTGTTTTTCTCTTAGTTCCTTTCCTTGTTACGATCTAATACTTTGCCATAAATATAGTTGTTCTTCCCAAGCCTTCAACTCCTGCACGCTAGCGACATCTTTTAGCATCTGGTAGGAGGCAGTACAACTAGCGACAGCTACTAGCCTAAGTATGAACTATTAGGAATTAGCGTGACTGAGTTGTCTTGTGTTTATAATAAGCACTAAGAATATCCAAATATTTCCGCCTAGATATTTCTGAAACCCATAAGTCTTAAGTGTTTTGCATTAAAAATATCTAAATAATTTCGCCTAGATGTTTCTGCAAGCCGTAACTCTTAAGTGTTTTGCATTAAGGATGTCTAAACTAAATATTTTCGCCTAGATATTTCTGCAACACGTAGCTCTTAAGTGTTTTGCATTAAGAATATCTAAATATTTTCGCCTAAAGGTCTCTGCAACCCGTAACTCTTAGTGCTTTTCTTTAAGGATATCTAAACATTTTCGCCTAGATATTTCTACAACCCACACTTCTGAAATGTTTTGAAGTTTGCTTATTAGCGTTACTCATATATTGTTTTTACATTATATGTCTAAATAGAATGACATGGCATTCATAGCCTACATTGTCTAAATGGAACAACTATTTCGTTTCGTTTTATATTGAACTAGACGTAAAGTTAGGTTAAATGACGCGCACTCGCATAGGAAAAAAAGAAATGTTAAGTATATTACCGAGGCTTGTTTTGTAGCTTTTGAAACTTCTATCATCATCCAACACACAGGTCCCTGCCTCTCCGTAACTGTGAGTGATGGTAGTGGGGTAGAATTGAGTGCCCTCTGCCGGATGAGGGTCGATTTAATGGCGCAATAGTGAAAGAAAAAAAATAACTATGGGTGAGAGAGCTCACTGATTAGACAATATACCATGTACTCTTGTCTGTTGCTTGTTTAAGCGAAGGACAATTCAAATACAGACAACAGCTTAAAAAAAAAAAAAAAAAAAGTAATGCTTTCATGAGGGTAAAGTTGTACTCCTATTAAACGAAGTTTTGGAATGATTAACAATCGTTCGGAGTATGCTCATAGAAGTACATCTGTTCTTTTTTCTTTACATAGATTTTGAGGTTTACTTATTTTTAGATACAGAGAGAAACGAATATAAGAAATTTTTCGTTTCAAAGGGAAATCCCTGGGTACGAACGTATCCTCTCCCAAACTGGAAGCACAATGTTAGCTAATTTAGACTAATTATTTATTTATTTATTTATTGAAAAATAGAACAAAACAGTTGTTATATTCCCTTACAAATGCTTATCTTTCATTATTTACTTATTAGGGGCGTCATTTGGGAAGGGCAGAAAAGATACTGCCCCCTGAGTTTGGGAAATACATGTTTTTTTTTAATTAATAAAGTGTATATTGTAATTGTACTCCATATATAAAGTAAGTCCTGACTAACTGATCAATGATCAGGCCAAACCGCTTACGCTAAAAGTTTGAAATTTGAAAAGGAGATAGTATTTGTGATGTAAGGTCCCACTAAGGAATGATTTTTGGAAACTCGACGGGGGAGAAAGAGAAGAGGCAATTGTTATCTTCAAATTGCCATATTTCGAAATGAATTTTTGAACACAACTCTGTCCTCGAGAGGTTTTTGTCATTTTACTTTCATTAAATTGCGTATAATAAGGGACAGGTTTAAAACTTATGCCGAAAATAGTATATTTCAGGACCTTCTCATACTAGCGCGATGAAACTTTGTACATAAACTACATGTTAAAAACACTTTCAGAATTTCCGAAAATTCCACTTTTAAGATTATACCGTAAGTCTGTCAATTTCTATTACTTCTATTATTATTATTATTATTATTATTATTATTATTATTATTATTATTATTATTATTATTATTATTATTATTATTATTATTATTATTATTTTACCACGTTGAAATCCATGTTGTCTGTTTTATCATCATGGGGAAAAGATTGAACTGCCTTAGACTTAATATTTGCTAAAGAATATCATGTAATGTAGGACCCTTTTGTTGTTTTTCAAAATTCGAGTTAAGCGAATAACAGTTTTCTGTAAGAAAAAAAAATGCTTCTAAATAAGATGCCTTCAAAATTTGTTCTTGTTTATTTATTTATTCATTATTTTTATGGAAATTATGTTTTGTAGCTGTATTTCATACTGTTTTTCGTACATTCACGTTTGGATGATACAGTTTTTGAAGAATGGCTGGCTGGTTTACTGAACTCTTAATAAATTCTTAGAATGAACCCAATATTCCTGTTCGTTTCGTTTATTATAATGTCAATGTGGGTTTAAAATCGACCACGGTGATCTATTTTTGTAATTGATTGTCCATACAGTTCTTCCAAATGTCTGTAATGGTGCAGCGAGAGAAAGAGAGAGATTCTGAAGTACAGAGAAGAGGTTGTGTTTTGGGGTCCTACTCTTTGCATAAATTGCAGTATGAGTATTGATTTCAGACGATTTTTTTCCAGGGAAGATGTCAATACACAGGGTGTTAAAGTAGTACTATAAGAATACTGGTAAGTGTTGTTGACCATGATTGGATATTTTCCCCGGGGAAATTTTTTTCACAGCTCCGGGTGGAAATTCCCCCTTCTTTGAAATCATCACTGTATGGTATAGTCAGTCCAGTTTAAGCTCTAACTAGAGAGGCAAGTCTATTACAATACCTTCTGATGGTAATACACAAATGAATGTGCAGAGAACAGGGAGGCATTCTATCAAATCTGGCAAAATATGTATAGTTTGAATACGAAGAGGTGAAACGATTGTAGAGATTTCCATTACAAAACGAAGAGTACGTACTGCCATTACCAATGTTTTAATTCAAACATATGTAGCTCAGCATAAAATTAAAATTTCATATTGTTTATTTATCTTATAGGTCTATAGTAGTGTTCTTTGAAGATATATCATTTGGTAAATCATGTTCTTTTTAAAATTCTAACAAAACAATATGAAGTTTGTAAAATTTTGTTATTGCTACTACAATCAATAGATGGCTTCTCAAACTCCATGCTAAAGAGTTTGAAAATTCAAACTTCATATGAATATTACAACATAAAATTTTAAAAACAGTGTTTATCTGCATTTTCTTATAGTTTAGATATCAACACAAAAAGAGTACAATACATGATTGTAATTTATCGATTGTCTGAAACTTCCCTATAATGCTCTATGAACCAAATATAATTGCCTCCCCTGCATTTAAGAAACATGCTGTTTAATAAATTGTATACTAATAGAAAATATATTAATGAAATATTCGAAACCCTTATCTCGGTTCTTGCTCGGTCAGGTCTAATATAACTGACAATTCAGTTATTATTCTTCACTTCTAGTTCACATACGTATGAACCTATTTAGGAATATTCCATATTAGGAAAATCGCCATTTTCGATAATTCTCTTTCTACATACGCTTACGTGATTCTCTGTGTACTGAATCTTTATGCTCTTATGGTACACTATATATATGTCACAAACTCAACAATAATGCATGCCTCTTTGCGTACATTCAGCAGCCTGGAAATATATGTCAGAAAAACTCAAGTTCTTCAAAAAAATATTCTGCAGCAAAAGAAAATGTTATATTATCGTTGGGCAACAAACCACTCATGCGCAGACTGAGGGCATCACTATGCACAAGTTTACGTAAAGTCTTCTCGGGTGCAGGACATAATAGATAAAATAGTTCTGTATTTCATATTAGGAATGTATTCCATATATGGTGCACCCACCCTACCCACTTGCGTGATCCTAATAACTTTACAATCTTATAATACTCACTAGCGTGATCCTAATAACGTTACAATCTTATAATAACCACTAGCGTGATACTAGTAACATTACAATCTTATAATAGCCACTAGCGTGATCCTAATAACTTTACAATCTTATAATACTCACTAGCGTGATCCTAATAACATTACAATCTTATAATAACCACTAGCGTGATACTAATAACATTACAATCTTATAATACCCACTAGAGTGAGTCTAATAACATTACAATCTTATAATAGCCACTAGCGTGATAATAATAACTTTACAATCTTATAATACTCACTAGCGTGATCCTAATAACATTACAATCTTATAATACCCACTAGAGTGAGTCTAATAACATTACAATCTTATAATAGCCACTAGCATGATCCTAATAAATTTACAATCTTATAATACCCACTAGCGTGATCCTAATAACATTACAATCTTATAATACCCACTAGAGTGAGTCTAATAACAGCTACTTTACCGAGCGAATAGCTCAAGTAGTAGAGCGTTGGCTTCGTATTCGGGAGGTCGTGGGTTCGATTCCCGCTGCCGACCATCCTGACTGGTTTTCCAGGATTTTCCTCAGTCCTGCCAGGTAAATGCCGGAATGGTACCTACTAAACAGGCCCTGGCCGACACCTTCCCAAATCCCTTCCATTGTTATTGTTGTTGTTAGCTAGGCCTATCCAGTATAAAATGGCCTCTGTGCTATATCTGGTGATTGTTGAAGAAAGTAAAATAAAATAAATAATAACAGTACCATCTTATAATACCCACTAGCGTGATTCTAATTAAAAAAAAAAAAAACACGTAACATTATGAGTCGCTTTACACATAGATGCTGTAAATAGAAATTCATGTTTCACCATGGAATTTAAAAGTGTTTTTATCGTTTATAGTAACTTATTAAAAGGTATTTTCTTCTTATGTTAAATAGTTGTTCAATAGGTAAACTTAATAAATTGAAATATCGCTTCATTTACATTATTTTCATTCGAATTAGGACATCTTTACAATAAATCTTCATTCTTAGAAAGTAGGACTGCTATACGGGACAATTACTGAGGCGTCGTGACGTCTCTTCTCAGAAACTTTATTGGTTTCTTTTGTAGGAAGTCTGTTATATCCCGAATCTCATCGCAATACTTATGTCTCGTCTCGTTTCATAGACTATATTACCAAGAAGCAAAAAATGCACATGGCATAAACATCTACTATATAACTTGCATGAAGATATTAGTAAAATATCTTTTGTTTATCTTGTTCTAAGTACACATTGTAAACTTGACTTACTAATAAATACTATTGAGATATACTTTACTGTACTGTGGGAAATGAAATTTTACAGAATTGTTGTTTAACACTGCATATCGCATTTCAACAAACGCTGTAAAACAGCAAAATATAAGTAAGAATTACGTATACATTAAAATTAAAGTTCTAAGTATAATTTTCACCCTCCCCCCCCCCTTCTCTCTGTTATTCAGACTGTCATCTTGATGATGTATACATGATATGTGCGCAACGTTCCCTTGCGGGAAAAGCAAGAGCAACCCTTATCACCATGATCATCATCATCACTACGGCTGATGTATGAGTCCCTCTCCCCCCCCCTCCCATCACGCAGGCAGCCTCGGCCCCAATTAGGTAGCGTGTCTAGCTCTGCCGCTCGGAGAGGGGGGAGCCAGGATGTGTGTCAGTCGGTGTGTGATCGGGGGGCTTCTTGATCGCATCTCCCATAGAGAAGCTGCTAATGGGAGAATCCACTCACTTACAACTGACTAAACGTCGGATGCGCTGTTAAGATAATGATGGTGACAGAGGTTGAAGACGTTCAGAATATCCCCAAGATGCACGGGGCACTTGGATCAAGAGGTTCCTGTGACTAATTGGTTAATATGACGAGACTTCATCACACTCTTTACACATTCTTATGCGTATACACATCTACTACTCCTCTCCATATGTAGACGTGCTGAATATGGTCCTCACCTCCTCCCAGTACCATCATGTCTTGATAGATGAAAAATGAAATGAAATCTTTAAGTTTTATGTCTCACGGTTATGCCGGTTAGGCTAAAGGAGACGGTGATGATCAGAAATTAATGAAATGGTGGAATGAAGAAAGTGGGAGGAAACGGGAGGACCTAGCACGGTGTTTGTCCACCACGAAGTCCACACGGCGCGAGCTGGGATCGAACCAGGGACCCAAGCACCGGAGGTGAACGCTCTACCACTGAGCCACCGCGCCTCCTGTCTTGATAGATGAGTACACACACTGAACAAAGAATAGTTTAAGGCAGTACGGTATGTGCACTTGGTTGTCTCGTTAATATTAATAATTTGCATATTGAAACACATCAATCGTGCATATCTGTGTTGTCCACAAAATGAGATCAGACAAGAAGTAAAATTATCTTGTTTCGTCTCGTAAACTTTTGTAAAAAGTATCGTCTCGTCTCGATTATCAAAGAACTCTTCCTCATCTTGTCTCCAAACTTTTATCTTATCGCTTTTTGTAAATTTATATACAAAATTTGTCCTGACACTTTAAAAAAAATCATCTAGAAGTTACTACAATCCATCCACATCACAAGAGGTCAATGAAGAGTGTAATATAAGAACATTTAAACAATATTTATTATTGGATTATCTTGTATACATGGGCTGAGTTATGGGAGCATTGCCCCCCCCCCCAATTTTTTGACAAAAAGTAAAAATGCCACTTATAAGACCCTTCAATTCTCATTTGTATTTACCGTGTCCCCCATCAGACAATTCCTAACTCCGCCCATGCTTGTATAATGTGTAATTTGTTGTCCACCACACACTTTTTCCCATTCCACTATTAAGCCACACAGAGCGTTGCGAGTTTGAGATGTGGCTTGCACCTCTCTCTTACCATTAATGGTGGGGAGTAAACCACCCCAACAAAATTTCACATATCTCAAATGATTTGCATTCTTTAAACGTTGATAAATACACTTCATTATGTTCGTACAATCAATTTCTAGTTTTTTTCTTAATTTTATTTTTCTCCTAAAAAAATCAAGGACACTATATATGGTGTAAGCTAAGTTATACTAATCCAATCGAGATCAAAGTTCGCATAGTGATAGAACTTGACCTGCTATATAACCATGTGAAATATTGTTGCGCAGGCTTTTGAGTTCCCGAGCAATGAACGGTTAAATTTTGAGTCATATTTTCGATTAAAAAAAAAAGAAAGAAAAAGAAAACATACACCAAATTCATCCGATCAGGATCAAACTTGGCGTCGTGGTAGAATTTGACTTTCTATATACATATGCGAAATATTATGTCCCCTATGGAGGCTTTCGGTTTCCGAGTCAAATTTTACGCCATATTGTCGACAAAACACACACAAACACACACACACACACACACACACACACACACACACATATATATATATATATATATATATATATATATATATAAATGAAAAGTCTAAACATCTAATTTTATATCTCAAAGAATAAGGGTATGGACATCTCTCTGTAATAGTTGCAACTCCACCCCCTTTTGTTCCCAGATCTTTTGTCATTCTAAAAGAAAAGCCCAAATACCAAGTTTCACATCTCTAACCTTCAGAAATTCCGAGATAATAGTCATTTTAAGATAATAATTGCTACCCCCTCTTCCCTTCCTTTCCCGCCGAATTTCCAAAACTCTGTCAATGGGATCACACATCATAAATCCTATGCCCTATCTAAATTTGAAGTTTCTGGCTTAAGTGGTTTGGCCTGGGCGTTGATCAGTCGTCAGGGCTTCTTTATTTATACATATGTACTGTACATAGAGAGATATAGAAAAACCTATTCGTTATTTACTGTGTATTTATGATCTCTGTTTCAGGTGCGTTGGGGCGACAAACACGGAGGCTACGGTGAACATTACTGGGAATACAACCACGTGGATAAGGGCTACGGCCATGGGAAGGGCCATGGTGGAGGGCATGGAGGAGGCGGAGGTGGTGGTGGAGATTATGGAGGCAGCTCAGGTAAATAAATACTCTACCGTGTTAACTAAATAAAAATAATTATCCATGTACTGTAAAATGTTTTGCAGGCTTTCCAAAGTACTAGTTTTTTCATGGTTCAGTTCATTTTCTTAGCTTGGAAATGTTAACGGTGTTGAATACGTTCACCATCTTTCTTTTAACTAGGGTTGCCAACTGATTGGTATTTTACGTGCCGAGTGGTATTTTTTTGTGAGGTTCGACAAACTATAATTATACCGTATATTAAGGTCGAAAATACAATTGTTCTTCATTTGTTTTGAGGATGATTATGAAAGGGTGTTCATAATTTTATTTTTCAGACATACCCTAGTTTTAGCAAATTAATTTATATGGGGTATTTATTTTTGTTTTCTTTTAAATGACCCTTATTTTCTGATAATTACATTTTCGTTATATCTAATTTTTAATACTTAATAATAAAATTACATTTTACATAATTCAAATTCATTTCGAAAACGCAAATATGACATTTAACTATACTTGAAGAAAAAAAAAACATTAAAATAAAAACACTGAAATTCTACTTTATTTCAAGAGAACAAACAAACGAAAATATAAATCATTGAACTAAGAAAATAAAGATGTCATAGGTATCCACCATTGTTAATAGTAGATCTTGTCCTTCACAAGCTCGGTGTTGGGTAAGTTGTAAAACACAAACATGTATTTTTTAAAGGAAAATATTACAAACTTGGAAGCTTTTCTCCTAAAATTTGAAGGGAAATCCTTCTCAAAATGACACTTGACGAAACCAAACGTAAAGAAGATTAACTCTATAGAAACGGTCGTGGCATATAAACACACAGTCGATCATTCCATTGTGGACGGATGTGGTAGATACACACACCTGGACGGAAAGAACAGGTGTGGTATTTAAACACAGTATTTGGACGGAAAGGAAGGGTGTGGTAGATAAACACAGTATCTGGACGGAGAGAACGGTTGTGGAAGATAAACACAAGACCTGGAGGAAGAGAACGGGTGTGGTAGATGAACACAGCATCTGGACAGAGAGAATACGTGTTTGATAAACAGTATTTGGAAGGACAGAACAGGTGTGGTAGATAAACAGCATATACATAGAGAGAACTGTTGTGGAAGATAAACACAACATCTGAACGGAGACAACGGATGTGGTAGATACACACAGCATCTGACGGAGAAAACAAGTGTGGTAGATAAGCATAGCATCTGGGCAGAGAGAATGGTTGTGGTAGATAAACACAACATCTGGACGGAGAGGACGAGTGTGGTTTATAAGCTTCATTTCCATTTAATTTATCAAATAAGTCAGTCAACACACAACCATAAACTTGGATTGCTTTCGAGTTTCCTTTTTTTCGACGCTAAAGGATCTCTAAAGTGTTAAGAGTGATTTCCCTTTGGAAGAAAGTTCTGTGTTCTTTTCCCATATCCAATATCTTTCAACTCAACACATCCATGAGGTTATGAGGATTTATCTCAATGAGTCCAATAGTTATTTAACCCGTTCCTGATTTGATGCATAGCCACACGTACACATTTGCTTCATTCTGAATCTCAGCGCTGTATTTCACGTGAATAATTTCGTGACCGTATGAGTTTTCTGACAAAATTTCCATTAACAAAAGTGCTGACATTTATTTTCGATGTACTTACACTTGTTCTCGGCTTATTTTAATATAATTAGTGTTTTCTGATTTGACCACTTTAATTGCTCTAACAGCAGATGGAGTTGAAGTAGCACCAGGCATGTGTCAGAAAACATCCGATCATGGCAAAAACAAAAACTGCCCTCGCTTGGGTAAATTTCTAATTATACTTTTTAAAATAATAATAATAATAATAATAATAATAATAATAATAATAATAATAATAATAATAATAATAATAATTTGAGAACGCTTACTCTGAGGGAAGAACGCAGACTGAAAGTATTAGTGAATAAAAACCTGAGACGAATATTCAGACCCAAGAGGAACGGGAATGAGGAATGGTAGAAACTTCATAACGAGGAACTGCATTATTTATACTGTTTACCGAACATTGTTAGAGTCATCAAATCTAGGAGGCTCAGGTGGGCAGAACATGTGGCTAAAATGGAAGAAAGTAGGAACGCTTTCAAAATTTTAACTGGAAATCCAGTCGAAAAACGACCATTAGGTAGACTTAGGGGCAGATGAGAGGACAATATTAAGATGGATTTCGTAGAAATAGGACAAAGTAAAACCTCGATCCAGTTAGCTAAGTACAGAAATCGATGGAGAGCTTTTGCGAACGCGGGATTGAACCTCCGGGTTCTATGGGCCATACAGTTAATTAGTTAGGAAGCTGAACCAAAATAAACTATATTTAAACTTATCTATCGTGATGTCACAAGAAAAATGACCTCAAAATTAAACTCTTTGAAATACCGCTCATGTCAATAGTGAAAGTGCTCACGCTTGGATTATGTTTCGAATTGAATTTGTTGTACTAGCTTGAGAGTACCGAATGCAAAGAAATTATTCTCACAGAATATTACTCTTTATACCCATGAGACATTGATTTTATTATGTGTCAATCAGGGGCGGATTGAGGACGGATTTCTGGGGAAGGGGTTGTAATACTGCTACTTAGAGCTACTTTTAAGAGTTCCAAACTGGGATGGGTTTTATTTATATATAAAATAAAATAAAAGTTTCCTCTTCTGGGGGGGTGACGATCGCCCAGATCGCCCCTCCCTGGATCCGCCACTGGTGTCAATGACCAACATTAATACTTGCGAGGGTGTTAGCAGTAACCCGAAGTATTAATTGTGTAACAAAAAAAAAAAAAAAACAGTAATGAAATAAATTTTTTTGCAGGTTAGGTGCCTACAAAAGACATAAAACAGAGGTATTAAAGCGGTTAACTAATCACTCTAGAGCAGTGGCGGATTTAGCTCGGGGCCGCGGAGGTTTAGTCCTCCCAGTTTTCTGAGTGACAAAATAATTTAAGATATTATTTATATATTTTTGAAAGTTTATGGTAAAGTCATGATATGCCTCTCATAGTTTGGGTTGCCGCTGGCCCCCCAGTTTTTATATTCTAGATCCGCCACTGATCTAGAGAGCAATGCTTCACGATGTAGAGTGTTAATATCACCCACAGGATAGTACGAAAGGGTTTCCACTACCAGTAACAACATCCGAAATCTATTCATTCATATATTGAAATAACAATTCGTTTAATTATCTTTATAGGTGGCTACGGAGCAGCCAGTACTGTTACCAATACACACACCGGAGCTGGTGGCGGAGACAATCCGATGCACGGAAGCACCGGCAGTGGTGGTGGCGTAAGATTTTACCCAGGAGGTGGTGCATATGCAGCAGAACCCAGTCAGCAACACTTTGGTTACTTAGGTGCAAGCAGTGGTAGTGGTGGCAAAATCTCATTTGAAAACACAGGCCCAGGACTTCAACCATTCCGTAATTTGGAACGGAGTAGCACAAGGGACCATACTAGCTACGAACAGTGAAAACTTTAGTTGACACTTGTTAAATAGTGCTTAAGTGCTTCTTTCGCATTCAGAATGTTTCCAGTTCATCTACAATAATAACTCCTTGATATACTTCCCAAGTGCGTACCTTCCTCAAGACGCCTTCGTCGTTGAGGAGATCGTCTTTTGTTTAGCATCTGGCTGTTGGCCAAATGTTTTGAGAAAGAGGCTGCAATAACGACTAATGACTCTTAATTCCAGAAGCTCAGTAAGACATTAAGATGGCCACGAAAACCCTATTATTTTCTTCTTACTCCTTTCTTGCTGTTGTCGATGTTATTTTCTAAACTGTCAATCTTATTGTTGAAATGGATCTCAGATGTTTTGTCACTTTCTTTTTATTGTTGACGAATTGTTGTTTCCTTCTATTTATTACAATCTTTTTTTGTTACTATTGTTGTTATTGCTTGATACCTATTAAAATTCTTTTTTTGTTTATACCACTGGCTGTTTTCTTACGTGATGTCTCTTAAATGCATAGTTTATGTACCGTATAGTGTGTGCTATGTGTCTCTCCAGCAGTGAAGACAGGTTAGATTTTATATATTCTCTATATATATGAGCATGCCGTTTTTGGCCTGATAATGGGCCGACCTTTGACTGCAGAACAATCGTGGGCCAATATTGGTCCGATAAAAAAAAAATGAAATCTTTGAGTTTTACGTCCCACGATTATGCCGATTAGGCTAAAGGAGACGGTGATGATGAGTGATGAATGAAATGGTGGAATGAAGAAAGTGGGAGGAAACGGGAGAACCCCGAGAAAACCCACGCACACGGTGTTTGTCCACCACAAATGGTCAAATACATTAGGCGGCCAATTGCTCATGGATTATGTTTATTTCATAAATATACATTGGCTACGAAAATGTCACCAGTGTAAAAACAAATTCCCCAGCATATGACGTTAGTTTATGATCAATCTCAACATTCACATATTTATCATATTTCTGAAAACTTGGCCAGTTTTTTTTTTGTGTGTGTGTGTGTGTGTGTGTGTGTGATTTAGTTGAAGTTTACTCAATTATGATATCTCCCAGTGTAATTATACAGTGCGTTCGCAAAGTAACTATACATTTGTCATGCATCATATAACAAATACACAGAACATACTTGCCCTTACAGTAGTCGTTGAGAATGTTTCCCTTGGCGTGCAAGACCTGAATTTGATTCCCGGCGGGACTTATTAGGTTCGCATACTACATTAAGCTATAGATCTACGTCTCATATAGCCTCGCTGCTGAAAGGGACGCTCAACTGAAAGTTAAATAAAATAAAAAAAAAATATTCCCCATGAAAATCCAGACGTCTCTGCATGCGTTTCGTCTTGATCTCGAATACTTACAGCTTATTTATGTGGAATTTTCCTGGTAAAATCACGAATAGCAATTTGAAGCACTTCGATAAATATTACTTTCTACAAGTATGTAACCCCAGAAGGAAAAAGCCGATGTTTTCAAGTGCGGGAAACGAGATGGCCACAAACCTTAGAAATGATTTGATCCCCCGAAAATCTCTTTGCAATAACCTCATGGGACTCCAAGCTATATGGGCGATTACTCCGCCTTGTTGAATGCAAACATTATTAATTTCGTCCTCGGTTAGCTTTTCCATAATCTGGTATGTGATTTCACAATAACAATTTCAGTTGTTGTTTCTACAAATAATATTGGGACATCTATCCTTCTGAATACATTTATCTTCACCATCGAATACAGATGATATGGTATTTTGCTTATAGTCTTCTATCTATCCAGTCTCCGTAAATTTCTCGGTTAGTAATCTTACACTATATCGATCAGGAACCGACATATCTGGAAATCTAACGGAAAATCGGTCTATGTGTACTTACATGCTCACGAAAATAGAATTTAACGCGAAATATTCATTGTTCTAAAAGCTACTCATAACATAGCATCATTCTAAGCGCATACAGGAAGACACAAGAATCTCAATCGTTCCGAGGCATTGAACGCATATAGTTGTTGTTCACGAAATATAGTTGTTCAACATAATCGTATTCACATATGTGTACTTACTTTTGGAACGCACAGTAGCCTACATGGGGAACAGGTGATAACTTATTTTATTTGTAATTGAACAGTCTTCAAATGCCGATACTTTCTACTGGAAATTAGAAAATAATAACAAATATACACTTCTGCACTAAGGAACCTTATATATTTTCCATTCAAAATACTGGTTCATAATGGTGGCAAGCTGAACTTTTTTCAGGTAGTAAACAAATAATATGCTTGAAATAAATATATTTCAATTTTGAAATAGTACATTTGAGAGGTAAATCATAGCTCGCGTTACTAGTAACGGAATACTCTTTACAGTAATATTAATATTGAATGAGTACAGTGTTGCCAGAGTGAAAAAAACAGGTGTAAGAAAGAAGTAAACACATTTATCGACAATATGGCTTTAGAACTTGAGATTTTACAACTTTTATAAGCGTGATAAAACCTTCCATTCCTAAAATAAAAACTTTTTTGTCTTAGTTTTGGTTGTACTATCAATAAACAAACAAAAACTATCACTATTTGTCGTTATCTGGCGCTTTGAGATTCAAAAATCATACACATCTCAATATCAACAGAAAGACTTACGTAGACGTACCTTTACGTAGGGTTAAGAATAATCTTGCAATGACGTCATAGCCCCCCATGCTCGCTGCGAGATGCTGACTGACGATTTAAAATGCAAACATTTTGCCCATCATCTTGATCTTGGATCAGGAAGATCTCGATGCATCGAAATTTGACGCAGTTATCCATTCTTCCGAATTCTGGGTCAGAAATTATTAATTCCTTGAAATTTCTCTTCCCTATATCTTGTATTATAAGTAGTATTTGCATAAATTGTGTGAGTTTTCCTGTTAGGAAAAGAAAAAAATCTACTACTTAACCATGAATTTTGCTTCCTATACAGTACGTAAATAAAATTTCTTTCAGCACAATGAACACTCAATTATTATTGGCAACGAGTGACAAAGTTTCCAGCACCCAAAAAGTTCGTTTTTTATTTTTCTCAAAAACTACACATGAGAATTTATCTTAGCGATGTGATCTATCGACTAATGTTGTGTCATATATTTGAAAAATATTTTAGTTAAACAAAAATTCTAATGAATAAATTATTCAAATGTACCGGGAAAATGGTGATCAATCAGGATTAGTATTGTTTGTCTTAACGTTCTGATTCGCATGTTTGAAATAAACGTACTGGAGGCTCTCGATCTACATGCATCGTCATGCTTTCTTTCACATTATAATATATTATTTCACATTCTTTCAGTTTAACGTCCCACAATTATGTCTTTTAGGCTAAGATGATGATGATGATTAAAGCAAGTGACTGTTGATGAAAGAATTGGTGGAATGAGAAAGTGGGAGGAAACCGGAGTACCCTGAGAAAACCCACGGGCACAATGTTGTCCACTACAAACACTTTGCCGGGGATCGAACCAGGGACCCCACGCACCAGATGTAAGTGCTCTACCACTGAGTCACCGCGCCCCCCTACATCATAATATAGCTAATATCTACACAGAATAAAGCAAGATTAAGTACGAAGAGGTCTTGATCAATTCTTTAATAGTAAAATCTGCTTAGTACAGAATTTGATTCGCTTATATTGAGCTAAATTCAATTAGCAACTGTACTGCGCATGCACAACAGATCGTCGTGAGATTGCCACTAGGCAAGCAACAATATCTCGTTTGTCACATAGCAGAGCAGTTTGGTCAAGCCTAGTCTGGATGCCGCCAGATTCTGGAAAGGGGTTCACTGTGTACACAAATATGAGGCACAGAGTCCTGGACTCACCACACCTACGCGAGTAGCTAGAACATTTTCCCAAAAGGGCTCATGATTTGTGGCCGGCTTCTCGTAAAGAGGCAAGCAGCGTCTCCGAAAGGTGAGGTGGCTGTTTTTTTCACTGCGTACTACCAGACTCATGTCCTGACTAAAATGTACCAGCAACGAAATCTCAACATTGAACGGACAGGACTTGAATCATATTGAACTGCACCAAGACAAGGAATCCAGCCACACGGCGAGAACATCAATGGAATTCTATCGCCGTATGGAACAGAAAACTGGAATTGCGGCAATTGCCTACTCTGACAGACAGATGCCATCCTAATGGACTATTATGCTTTCGAATTTCTAAAGCAGCGTCTGTCTCATCGTCGAGTCCAGTAGAATAGAGCCCTTTTTTCACCAAAATTGATCAACAGTGCAGATTTCTCACCAAAATTGATATAATTTCGCCTTATTTCTTACGAAAATTGATACAAATTTCCCTTATTTTCACGAGAATTGGAGAAAAGTGCAAAATTCTCACCAAAACTGGTACAAATTTCCTTCATTCTCACAACAATTGGTCAACAGTGCAAAATTCTCACCAAAACTGGTACAAATTTCCTTCAGTCTCACAAGAATTAATCAACAGTGCAAATTTCTCACGAAAGTGGGCGTAAATTTCCTCTGATCTATTTTATCATATATTTTAATACAATTTTATATTAATTTATACAATTTATGTTGATTACTTACCATTTTTTCCCCAATCCTTTAAGAAACTTGTTTTTTCCTTGGTTATTCCTCCTTCAAATGCTGAAAATACCTAAAGGAACTTCAGAACATGTCCACACAAGTCTTTTTCGTTAATCTTCAACACAGTTGGTCTTGGTATTCAAGAAACTAATTCTAAAGAAAGAAGGTACCTATAATAAAAGAATGGCATGTCGTAAGGTGACGTAAGTAAAGGACAAAGGCAGAAAACAATGCATGAAAAAAGTAGTACTTGGACCTGAATCTATCCAACGTGTGAGGTATTATAGACAATAGATAGCCGACAAACACCATTGTAATCGTACCAGATGCTTCTTTTGAAGCTGTCACGTATTTTCATCTTTGTGTCAATTAAGGAAGTAACAAAGTGTCAATTTAATGTGACATATGGATGTTGCACAATACTTTAAATGTTGGAAGGCAGAGAGAGATCTGAAATGACTTTTAGAAAAACATGGGAAACTTTGGATAAAGAACAATTGGTAAAAGATATTGACTGTCTAAGATGTAAGGCGGGGAGAGTGAGAGAGCGCTTTGACGGAGTAACGAACGTAACATAGACACCTGCTTGTATGTGTGTGTGTTCCAGGTTTTTTTTTTTTTGGAGGTGGGGAACTGTGCTGTTCTCTGGACATTGCTTAATGGGGGGCCTGTAATTTCCACTGCATGGAAACTCAAAAATATGTGAAAAAAGAAAGAAATAAGAATCATTATTCTAACGACAGAGAATTTAAGAATGAGATAGGTACGTGTCACTTTTTAAAAGTTAATGTATTGCCCCATATTGAGGAAACCGCACGTAGGATTGCATGAAGGAACTCTGTTGTTATTTTGAGCAAAGGATCACTTTAAACGGGTGTTTGACTTTTTACGCATTTTGTTAAGACCTTGCCACAAACGTAGAGGGGGGAAGAGAAAGAGTGAGCGTGCCTACCTGAGTTTCAAAGAGGAAAAAAAAAGAGTGAATGAATGTGTACGCAAGACAACTTTCCCTTTTGTGCTTTTGGAAGAAGTTTTGAAGGAAGATTTTTTGTAGGTATTTTTGCATAAATGATTTTATCCTTTTAAAAACTAGAGTAATGAATTAATTATTTATGAATATTAAGGAGATGATAATGAATATTAATGAGATGCTAAAGAAAAGGATTACAAAGAATGGATTTTACTGTTTTTCGTATATTTAGAGGCATTTTGCGGATATATGTAATATACAGCACTGCGTATTGTACGTAAATGTATGAGATAATGTGGAAGGAAATGCGCGCAACTCAAAGAAACATATTTTATGTAATGATATTGTATTTTCAGTAGCTGATATGTGATTTTAACATAGAATATCATCTTTTGGATACTGCATGGGTCTAATGGAGTACGAAGCTTAGACGAATGACAAATTGCATGTATTTGTGATTAGTTTGTAAGTAGGGTACATCTATGTGTAGGTGATATGTGATTTTAGCATAGAATATCATGTTTTGGATACTGTATGGGTCTAATGGGGTACGAAGCTTAGACGAATAAGAAATTGCATGTATATATGAATAGTTTGTAAGTGGGTAGATGTATGTGTTGCTGATATAGGATTTTAGCATAGAATATCATCTTTTGGATACTGCATGGGTCTAATGGAGTACGAAGCTTAGACGAATGACAAATTGCATGTATTTGTGATTAGTTTGTAAGTAGGGTACATCTATGTGTAGGTGATATGTGATTTTAGCATAGAATATCATGTTTTGGATACTGTATGGGTCTAATGGAGTACGAAGCTTAGACGAATGACAAATTGCATGTATTTGTGATTAGTTTGTAAGTAGGGTACATCTATGTGTAGGTGATATGTGATTTTAGCATAGAATATCATGTTTTGGATACTGTATGGGTCTAATGGGGTACGAAGCTTAGACGAATAAGAAATTGCATGTATTTGTGATTAGTTTGTAAGTGGGTAGATGTATGTGTTGCTGATATAGGATTTTAGCATAGAATATCATGTTTTGGATACTGTATGGGTCTAATGGGGTACGAAGCTTAGACGAATAAGAAATTGCATGTATATATGAATAGTTTGTAAGTGGGTAGATGTATGTATGTATGTATGTATATTAGTTTTGATATCGGGACAGGAATATATGTATCATATTGTAGACATATTATTTTTCGTTTGCATGTAAGTGTTTTAAGCATGTGTTGTTGGTTGCGTAGCTTTAGGGGCTATACTATGGGGGATGCAAACACCTGAAGTGTTTCTATTGTATTAATATTGGATTGTAGCCTTATTTTATCGTATTGTAGAGCTGTATATGTTGTTGTGGTGATATGCTAGATGATTGCAAACACATGAATTGATTCCTTATGTATATAGATTACCTTGAATACAATGTTAGAATGTATATATTGTGATTTTTTTTACGTATATGTCCTCTTGTAATATTGAATGGTTCGTTTGTTACTCAAACTGTGAGGCTGAACACATCATGTTACCTTATAATGTGAGCATACCACAGATGTTCTAGTGGTATTTGAAGCACAAAGGATATCACTGTGTTATAACCCATTTACTTATAGATATCTTTTCAGTATAGTATTCATACTTTTACTTACTTCTAAGATGCTTGTTTACCTTATAGTAGACATTATGACAACAATATGGTTTCCAACTTAGAGTCATTTATTGTAGGAGCATAAAATATGATAAATAACCTTATATGAAGCATAGGTATTCTTCCTTTATCTTATATAGAATACAGATACTTCGTATGATATCAATATTTGTTTGGAGAAATAAATCATATTATTGTAAATTGTAACGCTTTATTGTATTTATATACTCTACAATATTCTATTTTGCAATATTGGCATATTGATATACATATATAAATATATTTAAATAAGATATTTACTATACTTAGAATATTTTTAATAACTTATTGGCATATTTACATGATATATACGTACAAGCACCAACAGATAGGAAAACTTATGGACATCATGATACCTTTAGACAGTTTACTATTTACATATATACAGAATACCATTCATTTCACGCACTTAATACTTTGATAACCATATGGCAATGTTCTATAGTCAGTAATACTGTTATGATTTAATCGTCGTCTTTTATTTTGAACTTTCTGATGTGTTTTAGTTTCAGACTTGGATACGATGACAAACCCAGGCTTACGAACAATTCTTCCTGGATTGTGTAACTGTTTTTTGTCAGCTTTATCTCGAACTAGTTGATAAAAATGATCAAAGTTAATTTCTTGTCGTGTACGATGATTTAAAGTAATTCCTCTAATTTTAAATACATAATCTACTTTCCCTGTTTGAACTTCTTTCATTCTATAGGCATAATTTTTTGGCCCTAAGCCTATAAAGGCATCAATTTCCCAGCCATCAGGAACTTCATTAGTTAACTCACCTAAATAGGAACCCAAAGAAAGTGGAGGCTTTTCATTACGTGGCTGTACAAACATAATACTATCAGTGTCACAGTACAATACACGATCAGGATCTATAGCTGTTAGTAATTCGTAAAGTTTTAGACGCGCCCACGAGGTGATAAAGGCTGCAAGGACAACATTGGAAAATTTCCATGGCTTGTTTTTGTTCTCAATGTTTTTATATGATACAATGAGATGTCGCTCTCCAATAGGCAATACAGTTTGTACCTCATATTGGGGTGCCCATAGATAACTTAAAAATTTTTCTGGAGTATCTACAATTACAGATTGAGATAAATCTGTTCTTTGTCCCCATTTGCCATACAAGGAATTGAGAAATATTTTGGAAATATATCTTAGACCAGGATTTGATTGAATGTTATTTTCCGTTAACTGAATGCATTCATGTTCATAATAGTCTGCAATATATTTTTCTTGATCTTGTTTAGTTTTGCACCAGCTAGGAAACCCTGAAGACTCCTGTTTCATTTTTAAGAAGGAATTGACATAATTTTTAAACAAATTATTTTCTGATCCAGATAATTTGAATTCCCAAATTTCGATAATTTGTAGAATTTTGTATCCGAGATCTAAAGCCACATGAAGTTCAGGAGTACAGTATGTACCAGTAAGGACACGCTCGGCATCATTATGCATACAGTTGTTGTCACTTTGTTCCATACACGTACGACATAACCCAAACAAAAGGCGATCATTACATGTATATGGTAAAATTGGAAAATATAAGTCTTTGGGAGGCAAGATACTACATTTCACTAATCCATGAATACTTTGCACTTGAGGAAAGTCAGGCCCCTTGTATATTATAGGTTTTCCTATAGGCAATGGCTTACGTGCCATTACCCACGGGTAAAGACTGGTAACATCATAATATGACACAAACTCTTTGCTGGTACATTCGTACAAGGCATTAAAACATTCTGTACGCCCACCATGAAAACTATCTTTAGGTACCAGATGATCAACAAGATCATGACACTGTGTTTGAATAAACTGTTGTAATTTTTTATCATTTTTTACCATGAGGTCCCATTCACATTCCCACATTTCAATGACATTAAGATTTAATTTTTTAAGAAATGCTATTTTTGTGGTGGTGTTTTCATACCGATCTTGTAATGATGTACCTTGCTTAGAGGTAGAATCTAGGGACACGTGTCGTAGTGTAGGATAACAGTTTAAACACCCGTGATAGTAACATCCATGAAATTCGTAAACTGTATTTGTTTTAGTTTCAAATCCATCAACCTTATACCTCCCAAATCGTTTTTCCAAACCATTTCCAGAATGAAGAATTTTATTACCAGTAGTACGTTCTAAGTATCGCAGCCAGTACATTGCCTTCAGACTTTGACGATCACGATGGTCAAACCCATAAGGTGGAATAATTGGAATAATTTCTTTAGGTAAATATAAGGTACGATATGTTAGTATTGCCAAACTAGCAATAGTTGACGAGACGATAAAACATTGGATACCATTTGTTTTGTCTTCAATTAAGTTTGAAAATTTAATGACAGCCTCTGCTAAAATTTTAACATCATTCCGACAATATTCAATCATTTCCTTTTGGAGATTATATTCCTCATTACTTGCAACACGTTCTTTGTGCCATATGATAAGTTGCTCTCGATCTTCAGTGCTCCTTGAATCAGGATCAAAATATTTTAGATCAGGAATTTTACCTATGTAATTTTGGTTCTCTAATGTATTAAACAAGTATGGGAAATCTCCCTTTCGTAAATTTGCAGAAAGACCTAACGTCTTAGGTAATTTAGATAATTTAACTCCCATATACAAATATGTGTCACGGAAGTAAATTTTTTGTCCTAAACGCATTTCAATAATTTTTTGCCCTGACATTATTACTTCCGGTGTAAAATGATGGTTTATGATCAAAGTTTTAGCACAGAATTGCATATCATAATTACTGCCATTATGGGAAAGCACAACGATTTTTTTAAACATTGGTCGAGTTATTAATACATGATTAACAAATTCTTCAATGTTGTGAAAATCAAACGAACGGAATCCATTTTTATCGCCGCATACAAAGCATGTATCATCAAGCTTCATGTCCTTACACTTGTAACAAGCATGAATACAATTTACAAAATTTACATGATGTTCTTGTTCTCTTTGTTCATTTTTAGGAAGCAACATTGTTTCTACATCAAATATAATGTACAAAAAGGTATCTATATGTTGCATCATAGCCGTTTGAACAAAACAAATATGGTCATCGCTTACATATGTGTAACATGTTTTACAATAACGTTCACCACAATCATGTTCAGACTTGCGTGAACGCATGTCAATTATAGTACCACAATGGACACAAATTTTCTTTGTTTTGCATATACTTTTTCCGGAAACATTTATTGCTTTATGATTAGCAAAACATTCTTCTGAAGAAAACAGTCTATGGCAATCAAGGCATTCAACTTTAATATTATTATCATTATTAGAAACATTATGATACTTTTCGCACATTGGACATTTGAAGTTACACTTATGATTTTGTGTATGATGATAACCTTTCAAACAATACTGACAATATTTCCGTTTGTTTAATAGTGTTGTAATGTTGGTAATTAATTCGTAGTGTCCTTCACTGTACAAAATCAAAATTTTCTTTGATGCATGTATTCCAGGATAAATTACATTATAGTTTCGAGTTAATCCGTTCTTTTCGTAAACAACAATTTGATAATGAGGCGCTAGCTTATTTTGAAACTTTTTTACATCATCAATAGTACATCCATCATGGATTTCAATGTCAACTTTAGCATTGACACACAATTGTTTTGCTTGTTTCATCAAACGTTCAGAATGATTTTTCAATTGATATACATAGTTATAACGATGATCAGCTTTACCCATTCCAAGAATAATACTTTTAGGAAGACAATACACATCCTTTTCTACAGGAATAGTACATTGTTCCATGTGTGTTACAAGATCAACAAATTTTGATGAACCCCTTGTTCGTCCCCTACCTTTACGTGAATCAACAATATGAATTTTGAAATTTACTTTATCACCTAATAAATAATTTTCATTACTATTTAAAACATTTTCAATTTTACGAAATAGAATGTCGGAGCTTAAATCCGACTTTTGACGCCACGAAATGTATATTGGTTTATTAATGGTAGAAGCAGAACTTTCTATTGTTATACCAACATACATATCATCATCGGCATCATTTAAAACGTGATCCTTTACAAATTCAAATAACAACTGAATATATTTTTCAGGATCATCTATTCCACTAGTTTGCATACGTTCAATTGTAACTTCCTTTCCTGTAAGTCCAAAATAACTATATTGTTTGATTCTACTATTAACAATACGAAAATATTCATTTGTTTTACCACTCCCATACATGGTATGTTGTGATACATTAGTAGTATTAGGACTTGGAAAGTTTATAAAATTTTCCATGAACACGCTAAAATCATTTGTAGTTAAACTATTAGCTTTTCCTTCAGACACAAGTTCCATAAACTTTTCACGAGCTAAATTCTTTATATTATCTTGACGAAAGAAGCCTACATGATATAAATCAATAATATCTTTTGCACACTTACATTTTTTCAAAACAACATGAGGATCACAACCAAAATGCATAAACAACGCTTGCAATAACTTGGAATAAGCTTCATTGCTTACCCTTGCACCCGCAGCATGACATTGTGTTATTACTTCCCATGTAAATAAAACTTCGTTTGGATTTTCATATCCACGTGCTTGTTGTGCTGACAACATGGTACAGATGACAGATTGTCCTTCCATTGTGTGATTGACACACTAAATATGTAATTGGAATATGAATTTTTGTCTTATACAGTAAATATTTTACACAATAATGTACACAGAACTTTGATATTTCTTTTCACAGTTTTTAAATGACAAGGTTTTGTAAGTAGACTTTTATGATATAATTCACAATGTGTTGACCAAAGATACACTTTTTTTAAGAATTTTTTACACTTACCAGTAAATATAATAATAAAACTTTCCCGAACTTGTTTTAGTTCACAACAGATTTAGTTGTAAGTTTACCGACAACACACTTGAAAGCTTGTCGGGAATTGCACTAACACTGGCCGTTAACTACAATGATAAAACTTCCCGTAACTTTTTTTCAGTTTAGTATCGATGCACTACCACTTGTCACTCACTAAGTATATTTTAGTTTACCGAAGATATACTTTTAAGTTTATCGGTTAATCCTTTAGCACTTTTCGATAATTGTAATTTACAAACTGCCGTAATAAAATTGATTTAGACTAATTACAGCACGCAAAGTACAAACAGGAAGTGTGTTTACTTTTTATTGATTGTTTATTATCAACACTAATAAATGGAAATTCCAAGAACTCCACACGAAGATTCCCGAAGATTGCCGAAGGTTCCCGAAGGTTCCCGAAGTTTCCCGAAGTTTTCCGAACAATGCCGAACCTAACCGAAGATGAACATGAGAGTTTATCCACAATTCCTGTACATGGTGGTTAATGTATCACACGAATGGTTCCGAAAATTGCCGAACATAACCGAAGATGGACATAAGAATGTATGAACAATTCCTGTACACGTTTAGTAAATGTAACTTCCAAAAGACTTGTAACTTTAAGATATATTTTAAAGTTTATTATTAGATGTAACTTTATAATAAAATTGGTATTTTAAAATAAATGATTTAACAACAAAGAGTATACCAATGAGTGGCTTTACTTTAACACTAGTAATTCTATAGTGCGCGGCGCGGCTTGCTGCGTTGGATTTATACTTTCAAAATTTAATCTCGTACCCAAACGCATTTCGTTTGTAATCTCGTACCCAAAGGCATTTGGTTTGTAATCTCGTACGCAGGTGCTTTAACATATTTTAAATTAATAATACTGATATTACGCAATATGATGTAATTTGTAAATGCACTATTAAAGTTTGCAACACTTGAAAT